>NW_026652289.1:20207225-20299616 GCF_009828535.3 Hylobates moloch | reverse complement strand
GAAAAATTCTTTTAACTCCCTAAGATAATCAAATAATTTATGGTCAAAGGATTTGTACAGACACTTCATAAAAAAAGATATACATATGGCCAGTAAGCATATGAAAAGCTATTTGGCATTATTAGTTATCAGGAAACACCAGGTCACAATCCAGTACCACTAAAAACACATTACAACTGCTAAAAGTTGAAAGACTCACAATACCAACTGTTCTCAATGACATGGACCAAATGAAGTCACACACATTGCTAGTGGAAATGTAAAATGGCACACTACTTCGCAAAAGTTAAACACTTTTGTCACGACACGGCAATTCTAATCCTAGGCATTTATTTTATGTATTTATTTTTTTGAGACAGAGCTTCACTCTTGCCACCCAGGCTAGAGTGCAATGGTGCGATCCCGGCTCACTGCAACCTCCACCTCCCAGGTTCAAGTGATTCTCCTGTCTCAGCCTCCCAAGTACCTGGGATTACAGGCACCAGCCACCACGTCCGGGTAATTTTTGTATTTTTAGTAGAGACGGAGTTTTGCCATGTTGGCTGTGCTAGTCTCAAACTCCCGACCTCAGGTGATCTGCCCGCCTAGGCCTCCCAAAGTGCTGGCATTACAGGTATGAGCCACCATGGCCGGCCCAATCCTAGACACTTAAGAGAAATAAAATATGTTCACTGAAAGACTTGCACACGAATGTTTATA
Source organism: Hylobates moloch (assembly GCF_009828535.3). Lineage (NCBI taxonomy): Eukaryota > Metazoa > Chordata > Mammalia > Primates > Hylobatidae > Hylobates > Hylobates moloch. Next base: position 20,298,917 of record NW_026652289.1, on the reverse strand, counting down.
ACAACTTTATTCATAATGTCCCCAAACTGTTAACAACACAAATATCCATCAGCAGGTGACTGAATAAACAAATTATGAATACCCATAGAACAGAAGTATGACTCAGCAATAAAGAGAGTGAACAACTGCCTCATCAACAACTCTGGAAAAGGCAAATCTCATTGTAAGGATAGAAAGCAGATCACTGGTTGCCTAGGGCTAGGGATAATGGTTGATTTCTTGGATTAGGCATAAAGAAATTTGGGAGGATGACAAGCATAGCCTATATTATGCTTTGTTGACGATTACATGGATGAACAGATTTGCCAAAACTCATCTAAATGTATACTTAAAATAGGTGCATGGGGTTATGTAAATTACACCTCAAGTTTAAAAACTGAATTACTAGAGAAATGAAATTTAAAAGACAAAAATACATAACCACTTTTTAAAAATTATTAGGTTCCACAGGCATAAGATTGCTCTATCAAATTACCAAAATTGTTTTAATGCTTGTGTTTATCTCCCTGTGGACTGATAACAAACAGTTCACAGACTGACCACACTGATCTACATTTCATCATCAACTGATGAGCATCAGTTGTAACTAAACGATTATGGCAATGTTAATGGTATTTGAAAATTTCTCTGTAAACCTTTTTTTTTTTTTTTTTTTTGGGACTGAGAGTCTCACTCTGTCACCCAGGTTGGAGCACAGTGGCTTGATCTTGGCTCACTGCAATCTCCACTTACTGAGTTTAAGCGATTCTCCCGCCTCAGCCTCCCCAGTAGCTGAGATTACAGGCCTGCATCACCACGCCCAGCTAATTTTTGTATTTTTAGTAGAGACAGGGTTTCACCATGTTGGCCAGGCTGGTCTTGAACTCCTGAGCTCAAGTGATCTGCCTGCCTCAGCCTCCCAAAGTGCTGGGATTACAGGCATGAGCCACCGTGCCTGGCTGTAATCTGAGAAAAGAATTTTCTCATGTCTGCTAACAAGATAGCTGATTTGGGAATCTTATTTCCATGATACTAGTAACACCCAGTTAGCACCTATGCTATTTTTATAGGTAACACCACAGTAACTAGATATGAATGAAATAGAACACTGAAGAAAAAAGTTATTTATCATATCTATGAGCAACTCTTTAATTCACTTCCTTAGAAAACTATGCAAAAAGGTTTGCTCTAATACTTACCGTACGAATAGAGAAAGTAAGCTTCCTATCTCTAATGTTGGTTTTACTTTGTGAATGAGAGGGCATATTGCATATTAATACACTGATAAACATCACTGAATAGTTGAACTAGAATGTTCATTTGACTTAATGATTAAAGGAAAAAGCTATGCATTAAGAACTCCATACTAGGATTCTTTTCTCCAGCTCTCAAATCATAAAAATAGAGGATTTTTGTTTGTTTTTGAGACAGAGTCACTGTTGCCCAGGCTGCAGTGCAGTGGCACGATCTCGGCTCACTGCAACCTTCACCTTCCAGGTTCAAGCAATTCTCCTGCCTCAGTTTTCCATGTAGCTGGGATTACAGGTGTGAGCTACCACATCTGGCTAATTTTTGTATTTTTATAGAGACGAGGTTTCACCATGTTGGCCAGGCTGGTCTCGAACTCCTGACCTCAAGTGATCTGGCCACCTTGGCCTCCCAAAGTGCTGGTGAGAGGTAACATCCTGCTGGCAGCCCTCGCAGCCCCCGCTCGCTCTAGGGGCCTCCTCGGCATTGGCGCCCACTCTGGCCATGCTTGAGGAGCCCTTCAGCCCACTGCTGCACTGTGGGAGCCCCTTTCTGGGCTGGCCAAGGCCGGAGCCGGCTCCCTCAGCTTGCGGGGAGGCGTGGAGGGAGAGGCGCGGGCAGGAACCCGGGCTGCCGGCGGCGCTTGTGGCCAGCGCGAGTTCCAGGTGGGCGTGGGCTTGGCGGGCCCTGCACTCAGACCAGCCCACCAGCCCCGGGCAGGGAGGGGCTTAGCACCTGGGCCAGCAGCTGCTGTGCTCGATTTCTCGCCGGGCCTTAGCTGCCTCCCCCGGGGCAGGTCTCAGGACCTGCAGCCCACCATGCCCGAGCCTCCCCACTCTCGCCCTGGGCTCCTGCGCAGCCTCCCCGGTGAGCGCCGCCCCCTGTTCCATGGCGCCCAGTCCCATCGACTGCCCAAGGGCTGAGGAGTGCGTGCACGCAGAGCGTGGGACTGGCAGGCAGCTCCACCTGCGGCCCAGTGCGGGATCCACTGGGTGAAGCCAGCTGGGCTCCTGAGTCTGGTGGGGACTTGGAGAATCTTTATGTCTAGCTAAAGGATTGTAAATACACCAGTCAGCACTCTGTATCTAGCTCAAGGTTTGTAAACACACCAATCAGTACCCTGTGTCTAGCTAAGGGTTTGTGAATGCACCAATTGGCACTCTGTATCTAGTTAATCTGGTGGGGACTTGGAGAACCTTTATGCCTAGCTAAGGGATTGTAAATACACCAATCAGCACTCTGTATCTAGCTCAAGGTTTGTAAATGCACCAATCAGCACTCTGTGTCTAGCTCAGGATTTGTAAATATACCAATCCACACTCTGTATCTAGCTAATCTAGTGGGGAGGTGGAGAACTTTTGTGTCTAGCTCAGGGTTTGTAAACACACCAATCAGCACCCTGTCAAAATGGACCAATTAGCAGGATGTGGGTGGGGCCAGATAAGAGAATAAAAGCAGGCTGCCAGCGCTAGCAGTAGCAACGTGCTTGGGTCCCCTTCCACAGTGTAGAAGGTTTGTTTTACAAACCTGCGTTTTCGCATTCCTCAGCCCTTGGGCGGTCGAACAAACAAACAAAAGTTTGTTATTTTGGTCTCTGAGATAAATTTTGCTGCTGCTCACTCTGGGTCCACGCTGCCCTTATGAGCTGTAACACTCACCGCCAAGGTCGGCAGCTTCACTCCTGAAGCCAGTGAGACCACGAACCCACCGGGTGGAACAAACAACTCCAGACGCGCCACCTTAAGAGCTGTAACACTCACTGAAAGTCTGCAGCTTCACTTCTGAGCCAGCGTAGACCACGAACCCGCCAGAAGGAAGAAACTCTAAACACATCCGAACATCAGAAGGAACAAACTCCGGACACGTCGCCTTTAAGAACTGTAACACTCACCGCGAGGGTCCGCGGCTTCATTCTTGAAGTCGCTGAGACCAAGAACCCACCAATTCCAGACACATTTTGGCGACCACGAAGGGACTTTTGCCTATCGCCCAGCGGTAAGACCATCGCCTATCGCCTGTCGCCAAGCAGTGAGTACCATTGGACCCCTTTCGCTTGCTATTCTGTCCTATTTTTCCTTAGAATTTCAGGAGCTAAATACCGGGCACCTGTCGGCCAGTTAAAAGCAACCAGCAAGTGATCTGGCCACCTTGACCTTCCACAGTGCTGGGATTGATTACAGGTGTGAGCCACCACACCAGGCCTAAATGTAGAGGATATTTTAAATAGAATTAAGTGTGATAATCTGCCATGTTGGCCTAAAATTTATTAGCTAATGGATTAAACAAATACCTAGAATAAAGGTATAAACAAATAAAGAACCTTCACTGTAGAGGATATGTAAAGTGGCCTGCCAAAGGAAAGAACTAGAAGAAACAGATTATGGTCCTTGTTTTCCCACTAATCAGATATGAAACTTACAGCAAGTTGTTGCACCTTTCTCCACGTCCATTTTCTTTCTCCTATGCTGGGGTCGTTGAGACATTTGCCTGCAGTGCAGGGCCATTAGAAGGGTTAAATGAACTCACGTATGTAATTCATCTTACAACTACAGACTCCTAAATAAGTGTAAAGGTCTAGGAAAGAAAAGCTTCCCTCCAAAGAATCCAGTGTTCTAGGTTGAAATTGGTGCTCATCTCGCATAATGGTGAAAATCATAAAATAGCGTAAAAAATGTGTTGAATGACTGAATGAGTAACGAGTAAGAGCTAATTCTGATCTCTTATATGTCAAGTCCTTTATTTGCCTTCACTTATTTCTCACAACTCATTGAAGTAGATAAGAGAACTATCCATTTTATAAATGGAGAAATCGAGGCATAGAGGGATTAGTCAACTTGGCTGAAGTCACCTTGCATAAGGGCCAACCCAGGCTTGAAGCCCTGCCTGGGGCTTTTCATTAGGATAAAGTCTGTCTCAACAGAAGATTGCTGTTAATGCCTACAGTCAATGAGAGGGAGGTGTGTTTAACACGTCTAAAAAATGAGAATTGCAAACATTGGGTATTTTTCTCATTTCTCCTGGCTTGTACTTGTCTTATCGAAAGTGAGAAGCTTATACCAAATTTTACTTTAAGTAGTATTCATCTCTAATAAGTCAACGGAGTTTTATTAAATATTATCATACAACCAGCCCTTAGTAAAATAGGCAATCATCACCAACAGCTGCGAAAACCACTAGGTGAAAAGTTCGTTAAGACACTTTGTAAAGGAGGGATTTGCCTCACAATCCCTGAATACATCTATCAATCTTAATATCACAAAAAGAGACAACCAGGGCTGGGCGCAGTGGCTCTGTAATCCCAGCACTTTAGGAGGCTGAGGCGGGCGGATCACAAGGTCAGGAGATCGAGACCATCCTGGCTAACACGGCGAAACCCCATCTCTATTAAAAATACAAAAGAATTACCCGGGAGTGGTGGCGGGCGCCTCTAGTCCCAGCTACTGGGGAGGCTGAGGCAGGAGAATGGCATGAACCCGGGAGGCGGAGCTTGCAGTGAGCCAAGACGGAGTTACCGCACTCCAGCTTGGGGGACAGAGCGAGACTCTGTCTCAAAAAAGAAAAAAAAGACAACCAGATAATCATATGCCTCCTAATATGACGCATTGCGACAACTCTTGCCAAAACATAAACTGAACCTAAATCTGATAAATTCCTCAGATATAAGTACCAGTTCATAGGAAATACAGGAGACAGAGACTGTCATTTACATGGATACAATCGGCAAAAATACAAATGAAAATAACACATAAAAAAATTACAAGAAAGGGAAATGTATAGATTAAAAGAGAAGCGTCTCACTCAACCAAATGCCTTGTGTGGTTTTGTTTGTATCCTGATTATAATAAAAAGTAAACTATAAAAGAAATCGAGGCAATCAAGGAAATTTGAACGCTGTATTTTAAATATTAAGGAATTGCTGTTCTTTTAGGTGTGATAATAGTGTTGTGGTTATAAGGAGGAAAGGAAGGAAAGAGAAGAGAGAAATGGAGGAAAGGGATTTTAATCTTTCAGAAATGCACACTGAAGTACTTAGAGATGAAATAGTGTGATGTCTAGCATTTGCTTCAAAATATTTCAGTGGGTGGACTATAGATTAAAACACACACACACAGAAAGGCCATGTGCTGAAAACTGTTGAGACTGGGTGATAGATACGTGTGGATACATGAGGGTTTATTATCCTGTGCTCTCTATTGAGTATGCATGAAATTTTCCATAAAATAGAGCATTTTAAAAAAACACTATCATAAAGAAGCTTACCTAAAAGAATACCACAGATGTGGCAATGTCACCTACAAAATCATATCAGGTTTTTAAAACTGCATCACTAGGTAAAGAATACATACTTCTTTTCTTGAAATGGGGGGCACTTTATGTAACAAATGTTTCTGAAAAGTTATACCTAAATAAAATATTATAAGCATAATTGTTAGCTGTATTATATATACTGTTTGGGCCCCCCCAAGAAAGGTGCATTTATAATTTTTTTTTTCTTTTTGAGACAAGGTCTTGCTCTGTCACTCAGGCTATGTATAGTGGCACAACACAGCTCACTGCAGCCTCAACCTCCCAGGCTCAAGCGATCCTCCCACCTCAGCCTTTTGCTGGGACCACGGGAGTATGCTACAACTCTTGGCTAATTTTTAAATTTTTGGTAGATGCAGATTCTCCCTTTGTTGCCCAGCCTGGTCTCACACTCCTGGGCTCAAGTGATCCTCCCGCCTTGGCCTCCCAAAGTGCTAGTATTAAGGCATGAGCCAATGTGCCTAGCCCATAGTTTTTGAATACCAAGGAAGAAAAGAGGTTTATAATTAAGCTCTAAATTAGAGGAGTGGTATTCCTGAAAAACATTTAGTAAGTGGAAACTCTGCAACCGTAATGCATATATGTAGAAACCCAAGACTAACAATGACTTCACAAGAAACATTAGGCACAAATTACCACAAGGTAACACAGCTTACTGACATGGAAATTCGATTCCATCAGGCTTATTTCTAAAACTCCTTCATAGTTTCTTATTGCCCTCTGGAAAAAGTCCAATTTCCTTAGCATGGTGTGAAAGCATGGAGCCGGTTTTTATCTTTACTTAGCTTCCGGTTTCCATGCTCCTTCCTCCTGGAAGCATTATTTATCAACCATAATTAGCCCAGGTCAGATTTGTGCATTAGAAATACGGTCACTTCGCTGTCTCTCCTCCACTGGACTAGCAGCCATTACGTTCAGGACCTGATATTGTCCTTGTTTTCCGTAGCTGCATCTTCAAACCTTCGTTGTGGCCGGGCCCGGTGGCTCACACCTGTAATCTCAGGACTTTGAGAGGCCGAGGTGGGTGGATCATGAAGGCAGGAGTTTGAGACCAGTCTGGCCAACATGGCGAAACTTTGTCTCTACTAAAAATAAAAAAGTTAGCCAGGTGTGGTGGTGCATGCCTGTAATCCCAGCTACTCAGGAGGCTGAGGCAGGAGAATCGCTTTTCATTACTTTAGTAATGAAAATCACCTTTTCATTACTTTAGTAATGAAAATCACCTTTTCATTACTTTAGTAATGAAAATCACCTTTTCATTACTTTAGTAATGAAAATCACCTTTTCATTACTTTAGTAATGAAAATCACCTTTTCATTACTTTAGTAATGAAAATCACCTTTTCATTACTTTAGTAATGAAAATCACCTTTTCATTACTTTAGTAATGAAAATCACCTTTTCATTACTTTAGTAATGAAAATCACCTTTTCATTACTTTAGTGCTTGTTTGCCATAATATATTTGATTTGTACATGACTTTGTAGAAACTATTTTGTGCTCAAGAATATTCCTCTAAATAGAACTTTATATTTCTTAATTGGCCAGCTTGTTGCACTGATCTGTCCCAAGTCTCATTATGAAATCTCAAAATCTCATTTTGGTTTGAAAAAGTGAAGGGAATCAGACCATTTCTGTTTTTTGTTTTTGCTTTTTGGACAAGATTTTTGGTGCACAGTTTGAGAAATGGCAGAATTACCCCTCCCACCCCCAGCTAAAATATTATTCAGAGGCCCAAAATTCATACTAACCTTTTCTGTTTCCTAAGCTGAAAAAAAGCAGCTGTCAAGCAGGGTTCTTATGGCAGGTTCTTGTCAAATTCTCACACTGAAGCAAATCAATGACATATTTGAGAGCAGCAAGCTTCAGAAGAATTCAGCAAACAGGATGTCAGAAACCTTTCAGAAATAAAATCATTCACCTGGGTGGATTTAGGGCTGAAATGATTCCATGATATGTGTTTGATAAACTTTCATGCCAGTGAAAACACTTCTCCCTCATATTTAGGCTTCTAAAGGTTTTCTCACCTATTTCTTATGTTAAAAATGAACCCATCTCATCCCTGTTGAGAAATAAATAATGCCCCATATCTTTGAAAAGATAAATCAAAGTAAGATTATGTTGTATGTCTTCACTTCATCTGCGAGGATGTCAGAATTTCCTTTGGCTGTTTGTCAAGTCATTGGCAATATCAGAATTGTCTCTCAGAGGAGAAATAGTTGAACTTGTATCACCCTGTGGGACCTACCGGGAGTAAATTAGATTGTGGAAACGGCATATGCTCTATCTGAAAGTCAAACTCAGTTCACTAACTAGTGTCCTAGAAATCTAAAGGAGTTAAGGATGAGAAATAATGTTTCCTCAAATCTTTCTATATTTTCACTATTTCCTAAAAGTTGATAAGTAGAAGATCAATTTAGTATCTCTGGGGAGGAGCATGAATAGGGACTTTGGTGTGTGTGTTTTTGTTTGTTTGTTTGTTTGTTTTGAGATGGACTGTCACTCTTGTTGCCCAGGCTGGAGTGCAATGGCCCGACCTCGGCTCACTACAACCTCTGCCTCCTAGATTCAAGTGATTCTCATGCCTCAGCCTCCCAAGTAGCTGGGATTACAGGCACACGCCACCACATTGGCTAATTTTTGTATTTTTTTTTTAGTAGAGATGGGGTTTCTCCGTGTTGGTCAGGCTGGTCTCGAACTCCCAACCTCAGGTGATCCGCCCACCTCAGCCTCTCAAAGTGCTGGGATTACAGGCGTGAGCCACCGTGCCCAGCCTGTTTTTTCATTCTGTTCCCTCTGATTGAAATGCTTCCTCTTTTTATCCGTCCTTTTCCTTTCTCTCTGCCCATCAAAATTCCCATTATCCTTTATTGTCCAGAATTGACCATACTGTCCTTGAGCACACTTCCTTTGAAGCTACATTCACGTGATTTTCCACCTCACTGACCCCTACTTTTGGGTTCAGTACTAGAATCCTTTTTTTCTTCCAACCTCACATTAGGTGACTATAACATTAAAAATCATCTATGTGACTCATCAATCTTAATATCCAGCTTTGACCTCTCCCAGAATCCATTAATACCTCCATCTGCTTACAAGGATGTATAGGGAGACATTTTAATCAAAAAATGGCAAAAAGAATACTTTTTATTTTTTTTAGACTGAGTCTTGCTCTGTCACCCAGGCTGGACTGCAGTGGTGCAATCTCGGCTCATTGCAACCTCCACATCCTAGGTTGAAGCCGTTCTCATGCTTCAGCCTCCTGAGTAGCTGGGCCTACAGGCACAGTGCCACCACAATAGCTAATTTTTGTATTTTTAGTAGAGATAGGGTTTCACCATATTGGCCACACTGGTCTCAGCCTCTTGATCTCAGGTAATCCACCGCCTCAGCTTCCCAAAGTGCTGGGATTACAGGCATGAGCCACCGCACCTGGCCAAAAAACAGTACTTTCTATTTTTTCTATTTTCCAACTTACCTGTGGTCTTCCCAGTTTTCTCTTCCCAATAAACAGCACCTCCATAGACCCAATTGCTCAAAAGAAATGACTTAAAATTTTCCTTGATTCCTTGATTTTCCTCATGTTTATATCCTATCAGTAAATTTTCTTTTTTCATTTTCTTTCCTTTCCTTTTTTTTTTTTTTTTTTTGAGACAGGATCTCAATCTGTCACCCAGGCTGGACTGCAATGGTGCAATCTCGGCTCACTGCAACCTCTGCTTCCCGGGTTCAAGCAATTCTCCTGCCTCAGCCTCTTGACTAGCTGGGACTACAGGTGCCTGCCACCATGCCTGGCTGATTTTGTATTGTTAGTAGAGACGAGGTTTCACCATGTTGGCCAGGCTGGTCTTGAACTCCTGACCTCAAGTGGTCTGCCCACCTCATCCTCTCAAAGTACTGGGATTACAGGCATGAGCCAACACACCCTGTCCTATCAGTAAATATTCTATTGTAAACACCTATCACAAATCCATATCCTCTTCTTCATCCCCACTGCTACTAACCTAATTGTCCAAGCCAAAGGTACTCGGATGGATTTCTGGAGATGACTCTTTAAATGTGTTTAATTATGTTGATTGATTTTTGAATTACAAACTGCTTTTGTTTTCCTGTAATGAACCCCACTTGGCTCTGATGTATTATTGTTTTGGTATGTTGCTGGATTCAGTGTACAAGTATTTTGTTGAAGAATTTTTGTCTATAAACATAAGAGATACTGGTCTGTAATTTTCTTTTCTTGTCAGGCTTTGCTGTGGGTTTATGCTGACCCCATGACTAAGTTGGAAGTGTTTCTTTTGTCTCTAATTTCTGAACATTTTTGGATAATATTATTATTTCTTCTTTAAATATTGGATAGACTTCACCAGTGAAACCATCTGGCCCTGGAGTTTTCTTTGTGAGGAGACTTTTTTATTAGTGGATTACACTTCTTAAGTAGATACAGGAAAATTAAGAGTTTCAATTTCATCTTAAGTCAGCTTGGATAAGTTGACTCTTTTTTCCAAGAAATTTGTCCACTTCATCCAACTTGTCAAATTTGTTGGCATAAAATTGCCATTATCCATTGGCTATAGAATCTATGGTATACCTTGCTTTCATTCTTGACATCGAAATTTGGGTTTGTCTCTTTAAAAAAAAAAAAAATGGTCTTGCTAGGGATGAATCAATTTCATTGATCTTTTTAAGGAATTAATTTTTGGCTTTGTTAATTTTCTCTGTTATTTGTTGTCTTCTCTATAGATTTATGCTTTTATCTTGCTTGCTTTCTTTGGGTTTAATATAATCATATCTTTCTGGCTTCTTAACGTGAAAACTTATGTCATTGGTTTAACACATTTACTTATTTATTTTTTGAGAACCCACAGACTATTTATTAAGATAAATCTTATTTGATGCCATAGACAAGTCTTGATAAATTTAAAAGGATTAAAACCACACAAAGTATGTTCTCTGACTATAAGGGATTTAATTAGAAATCAATAACAGAAAGATATGTAGAAAATACCCAATGATTTGGAAATTAAACAATACATTAAAAAAATTTTTTTTTACTATATACATTTAAAGCTGTGCATTTCTCTTAAACATAGCTTCAGCTCCATCAAATACATTTTAGAATGTCATATTTTTATTATAATTCAGTTTAAATATATTCTAAGTTCCTTTATCATTTTCTATTTTGCACACTTGGATTATTTCAAAATATATTAATTTCAATATCTATCACAGTGGTTTTTATAATTGGAAAAGTTACAAAGATTCCAAATTTCTTATGAGAGGGTATTGTTTATGCATAAAAACTTAGCCCATTAAAAATGATGTGGCATATGAAATGAGATAACATAAACAACGTTTTATTTTCATTTTTTTTTACTTCTTTGTAAAATCCAATTCTAAACATTTTATTAAAAGCAAAAAAGGTTATGATATAGCATTAAAGTATTTCATTTTGGGCTGGGTGCCGTGGCTCACGCTTGTAATTCCAGCACTTTGGGACGCCGAGGCAGGTGGATTGTCTGAGGTCAGGAGTTCGAGACCAGCCGGGCCAACATAGTGAAACCCCATCTCTACTAAAAATACAAAAAATTAGCTAGGCATGGTGGCAGGTGCCTGTAATCCCAGCTACTCAGGAGGCTGAGGCAGGAGAATCGTTTGAACCTGGGAGGCGGAGGATGCAATGAGCCGAGATCATGCCATTACACTCCATCCTGGGCAACAAGAGAGAAAAGCTGTCTAAAAATAAATTTCACTTTGAAGAATACTTACATCAGTATCTATATATGTAAGTCATATGTATTTATGTATATGTGATCTTTACACCACAGGTAACTTAAAAAATGTGAATGCTGTTCCCTAGCAGACCTTTTTACTCTTCAGAAACTTCATAACTTGGATATTTGAAGGAAATCCTAGAGCTGAATTTAAAGACAGGGTTTGAGGAGACTTGAGTCATTCTGTATAGTAAAATAAGATTTTGTTGTTTTGTCATTGTTGTTTACCCGTAAAATGAGGGAGAATAGGAGAGAGAAGCGCTGTGCCTATGAAGCCTGCATTGCAGAATCTTTCAGCAAGATTAATGTCAAAGGTGGAATTTTAAAATGTTGACATTACTATATGTCAAAGAGTGTTATAACAAAATATCATTAACCGGTGGCTTATAAACGACAAATTTATTTCTCACAGTTCTGGAGGCTGGAATTCTGAGATCAAGGTGCTGGCAGATTTGGTGTCTGGTGAGGACCCACTTCTGAGTTCATAGATGACGCCTTCTCACCACCGGGTCTTCATATGGTTAAAGGGGCAAGACAGCTCTCTGGGACCAATTTTATTTATTTATTTTGAGACAGAGTTTTGCTCTTGTTGCCCAGGCTGGAGTGCAATGGCATGATCTTGGCTCACCACAACCTCCGCCTCCCAGGTTCAAGCGATTCTCCTGCCTCAGCCTCCCAAGTAGCTGGGATTACAGGCATGCGCCACCACCCTAGCTGATTTTGTATTTTTAGTAGAGACAGGGTTTCTCCATGTTGGTCAGGCTGGTCTTGAACTCCCGACCTTAGGTGATCCACCCACCTCGGCCTCCCAAAGTGCTGGGATTACAGGCATGAACCACCGTGCCCAGGCGTCTGGGGCCAATTTTATAAGAGCATTAAACCTTTTCATGAAAGGTGACCTAAACACCTCCCAAAGGCCCCACCTCCTAACACCATCACCTTGGTGACTAGGTTTCAACATGTGAGTTTTAGGGAGACGCAAACACTCAGACTATAGCAGTTATGTCCTTCCATGTCCACTACTGGCACCTGCACATCTGCCTCTCATAAAAATGCATTGAAAAGGTGAGTTTGGAGGCAATTAACCAAAAATCTACCCAGTTTTAGATTTAGGAAATGTAACTAAATCTTAAGGAATGGAAAGCCTTCCTGCAGACATCTAAGTTGTGTTTGTGTGTGTATTTATTTGTGTATATCTGCATGTAAGTGTTAACTGGAGGACAATTCACTAATACACATTTGTTATCTCTAGGTGGTAGAAAAAGGATTGCTAACACATTTGCTTATTCCAATTTCTACTATAAAGATATATCACTGTAGTCATACTCTCACTTATGGTTAAGATGGTGTAACCAACCAGAATGAGGTAACCCTCATTTATTTATGAGCTTAAACAGATTCCAGGGTTGCAGCATGCAGAGAGAGTAGAAACCACTGGGAGGCCAAGACAGCTAGAGTTCGCAGAGCAGAGAGAAAAACATCGCACAGAGATCAAGCTTGGGAGAGCTGCAGAGGGTTCCCCTGGGGCCATCCACTGAGACCTGGTCAGTACATATACGGGAGGATCCTACCCAAGGCTGGGGAAGGAGCTAAGTGATAGGAGCACAGGGAACAATCCTCAGAGCACACACAGGACAAGTAGTAGTAGTGCTTCCACCAGCCAGAGAGGAAAACCTTGTAATCATAAGGCATAGAGTACTCGGAATGCTAGAGACTAAAGGCTGCCCTGATCCTCCCTGACAAAGCTTAAAAAGACAGCCTAGTCCTGGCCGGGCATGGTGGCTCACGCCTGTAATCCCAGCACTTTGGGAGGCCGAGGCAGGCGGATCACCTGAGGTCAGAAGTTTGAGACCAGCCTGGCCAACAAGGTGAAACCCTGTCTCTACTAAAAATAAAAAAGTTAGCCAGGTGTGGTGGTATACACCTGTAGTCCCAGCTACTGGGGGAGGCTGAGGCAGGTGCTTGAACCCAGGAGGCAGAGGTTGCAGTGAGCAGAGATCGCGCCACTGCACTCCAGCCTGGGTGACAGAGCAAGACTCAGTCCCCCAAAAAAACAAAAAAACAAAAAAACAAAAACCCAACAAAGCCTAGTCCCAGAATAAAATTTAAAATGACTTTTGGGAATAAAAAATAAGTTATTGTTAGTTTGCATTACTTTAAAAAAATCTGATCCATTACATATTATATGCATGTATCAAAATACCACATGTACCCCCAAAATATATACAACTATTATATGTCAGTTTTTTAAAAGTTCGTCAAATTCCAACTAAAATGCCAACTGATTTCCTTCATCTGAATTTTTGTAGCATTCTTTTATGGCAATTAACGCAGTCTATATTTTAGAGATTTTATCCAATTGTATTGTAAATGGGTTTTATCTATTAGATTGGTGCAAAAATAATTGCGATTTTTGCAATTACTTTTAATGGCAAAAACCACAATTACTTTTGCACTAACCTAATAGTTGTGCTGTAAATTCCCAGGGGACAGGGAACACCCAAGATTCATACAACTTTGTGTAAATATGTTAACCATCTTGCATTATTAGTGCCTTACATGAATATGATTTCAAAATATATTTGCCCAATAAATATTTCAGTAAAGTTTAATCAAAAAATACAAGTATTAATTGGCTATTAATTCACATGAATTTATGTAGAAGTCTTCTTAAAAATGTGAGAGTTAACTTAAGAATCATTCTCATATCATTATTGCCAGCATGTTTTCCAAAGTATGAGCCTAAATATACGGACTAGTCAATTCTCATGGCTATTAGTGTACACTTGTAAAATTATTTTTATTATTTATGTTGGAGTTTGCAAAGTATTTTCAAATCCAACTGGGATTTTTATGGCACAGATTATTACAGCGGTACTTCTAAGTCATGTAGAAAAAAATTGTGAATCTGGGAGGCTCTGTGATGCTTAGAGATTTCAGTTCCAACTTGTTCCAGTTGATGTCACTATGGCAAAGGTATCCCACACATGCGGCATACAGCAGCAGGGGAAGGAGGATACAAATCTAATAATGTGGCCAAATCAGGAAGAAACGTATTTGGGGGCAAGGCTAAAATGGGAATGGGAGCATGGCAGAACATCAGGAGTCCGTTTTTGGAATCAGAGGGGCTGAGCGAACGCATTTACCTGATCTTCTATGAGTCAGCAAAAGAAACACAAAGCCATTGTGAGTTTGGAAGCTGTGAAACTGCTGCTTTTTGCAATGACATCTTCCTGTGCTCTGAACTGCAGCAATACATTGAGGTAGCAGCAATTACAGCCTTTCATGTGGCTTCTCTGCTCTGTAGAAAGTAGTAAGTGGCCCTCTTAGGGCTAAATTTCTAGCTTTGGGCTCCTGCACCATCTTTCTCCCTGCAGGAAGTCACGACAGACAACAGAGGAAGTCCAAAGCAAGGACAGTGCTGTTTATGAAAAGGAGTGGTAAAGGTTCAGAGTGAAAATTAACAGATGTTGGGATAAAAATGTCGGCGTGGGCACTTTATGGCTCCAAAGTAAATAATATGTCCTTGAGTTTTAGCAGCTGTTTAGGGACTCCTGTATCTCTTAGTGTTAGTTTAAACAGCAAGGTAAAGGAACTTATGTAACTTAACACTGTTCATCAGCACAAACTTACTGGATATCTTTCTGAAATGTGAAAACAGATCTGTTTTCAGATATTATTCAACTGTGCTAGGAGGCAAACAGATGTATTCATTAACACTCCCCACAGAGCATATTGTGATATTAGCAAATGGAAAATGCTGGAGCTGAGGTTACACAAATGTTTTCGGTTATGAAACCTGCTTCCATAAGACCATGATTTTAAAGGAGGATCTCATTTAGGACTGTTTTTTGTTGTTATACTTTATGTAATGGGTGATTTTTCTAATTAAGATAATTTGCATTTTAACCTTGTTTTAGAAAATGATTTTTTTTTTCTGTTTAAAGGTAGATAATTTTACCTGTTTAAATTCATTCTTTTTTACCCAAGTTTTGCCTCAGGATCTATTAAAGTCAATTTTTTACAGTAAGATATTGGATGCCCAGTGAAGAAAAGGTTTTTGCCAAGCTGAAGGAAATTCAAGGCAAGATTGTGAGATGTCATTGGTACAATACACACCAACTAAGAATCCTTGTTTCTGTTTTATGCCTATGAACCAATAACAGTGATCAGTGTGGGGACATTTCCTTGGAATTCTGCCGGGGAAAAGCAGGCGCGTTCAGTCCTTCAGCGCCACCAACAGCTCTGGATGCCAAAGGACCATGCTGGTGGGACTCACAGTGTCCAGACAGAAGTATGAGGCAGAGTTTCATGGGGAAATGAGATGGATCTGAGATAGGTAGGAAGAGGGGGGAAATGAGCCTCTCAATGCTCTCACAGCCTCTCAATGCTCTCAAAACAGCCACTGAGACAATGAAATTTTTTTAACTTTTATTTTAGGTTCAGAGATACATGTGCAAGCTTGTTACACAGGTAAATTATGTTTCAAGGGGGTTTGATGTACAGATTATTTTGTCACCTAGGTAATAAGCATATTATCTGATAGGTCGTTTTTTGATCCTCACCCTCCACCCACCCTCCACCCTCAACTAAGCCCTGGTGTCTGTGGTTCCCTTCTTTGTGTCCATGTGTTCTCAATGCTTAGCTTCTACTTATAAGTGAGAACATGCAGTATTTGGTTTTCTGTTCCTGCCTGTGTTCACTTAGGATCATGGTCTCCAGCTCTATCCATGTTTCTGCAAAGAACATGATCTCATTCTTCTTTTATGGCTGCATAGTATTCCATGCTGTATTGTACCACATTTTCTTTATCCAGTCTACCATTGGTGAGCATTCAGATTGATTCCTCATCTTTGGTACTGTGAATAGTGCTGCAGTGAACATGCACGTGCATGTGGTCTTTATGGTGGAATAATTTATATTCCTTTAATTATATACCCAGTAATGGGATTGCTAAGGTCGAATGGTAATTCTAAGTTCTCTGAGAAATCACCAAACTGCTTTCTGCAGTGGCTGAACTAATTTACATGAGCACCAGCAATGTATGAGCATTCCCTTATCTCTGCAACCTCACCAGCATCTGTTATTTTTTGACTTTTTTATAATAGCCATTCTGACTGGTGGGAGATGGTATCCCACTGTAGTTTTGATTTGCATTAATTAAAAGAGATTTATTTATTTACTTATTTGAGACAGGGTCTGGCTCTGTTGCCCATGCTGGAGTACAGTAGTGTGAACAGGCTCACTGCAGCCTCAACCTCTCGGGCTCAGGTGATCCTCCTGCCTCAGCCTCCTGAGTAGCTGGGGCTATGGGTGTGTACCACCACGTCTGGCTAATTTTTAAATTATTTGTAAAGATGGGGTCTTCCTATGTCGCCCAGGCTGGTCTTGAACTCCTGGGCTCACGTGATCCTCCCACTTTGGCCTCCCAACTTGCTGGGATTACAGATGTGAGCCACCACAGCAGGCCTGAAACGAGTTGAAAGGCACAGGGAGAACCCGGGTTTCTGTGGACTTGACCAGGACATGATGGAAAATGGACCTTGAATGAAATTCCTTGACTTTAGGTGACTAGGAAGACTCCTGGTATCTGCTGTGGTAACTTCAAGCCACAGAGGACAGACAGAAGATTCTGAGTCAGGGGGGATGATAGTCATGACAAGGGTGAAACAGAGAATGAAAAAAAAAGAGAGAGGAAAGGTTGGTATCTGTTGGCAGAATAAACACTAGAAAGGAAAATCATCCTTGTGAAGTAACTTCTGTCAACATGAATCTTGTTTGTCAAATTTGATTTTAATATTGAGAGTAAGATAGTTTTCAGTTTGTCTGCTGGGACCATGGTGAAGCACTTTCTTCATCTAGAATTTCCCCGGTGATCTTTCTGGGGATATTTTTCTATATCCCAAGCTTTCAGCAAATTTTGATGTGATGCCCACTTTGTGTGAAGAGATACAAAAGAAGCTTATGTGACCCCTGCTTCCCCATGTGCAAGACAAAACTGGCCCCTAATGAATTGAGATGAGATTCCCAAGATTTGGGGACTTCACAGAAGGGTAAAATTACAAAACAATACAAACAATGTTTTAGTTTTCTAAGGCTGCCATAACAAAGTCCTACGGACTAGGTGGCTTTAACGGCAGGAATTTGTTTCCTCACAATTCTGGAAGTTAGCAATCCAAAATCAGGGTTGGTTTCTCCTGAGGTCTTGAGGGAAGGACCTGTTACACACTTCCCTCTCCTTGGCTTTTGACGGATTTCTTTTCCCTGTGTCTTCACATCATCATCTTTCTTTCTTTTCTTTCCCTCCCTCCCTTCCTCTCTCTCTCTCTCCTTCCTTCTTTCTTTCCCTTTTTTTTTTTTTTTTTTTTTTTTGGGACAGAGTCTCACTCTGTCACCCAGGCTGGAGTGCAATGGCACTGTCTTGGCTCACTGCAACCTCTGCCTCCTGGGTTCAAGCGATTCTCCCACCTCAGCCTCCTGAGTAGCTGTGATTACAGGCACATGCCACCACGCCTGGCTAATTTTTGTATGTTTTGTAGAGATGGGGTTTCACCATGTTGGCCAGGCTTGTCTCGAACTTCTGAACTTAGGTGATCGCCTGCCTCGGCCTCCCAAAGTGCTGGGATTATATGCATGAGCCACCACACTTGGCCATGTCATCTTCCTTCTGTTGCTTGTCTGTATCCGAAGTTCCTCCCCTTATAAGGATACCAGTCAAAAGGTGGGTTATTAGGCCCACCCTAATAACCTCATTTTAATTAATTTACCTTTTTAAAGACTCTATCTTCAAATACAGTCACATTCTAAGTTTCTGGGGTTTGGACCTCAATATATGAATTAGGGGCTTGGGGACGGGGGAACATAATTCAGCCCATAGTAAGCTACAACAACAAACCCACAAGCCAACAACCTGAGGTGGATGACACATGCTTTCAAAATTTGTATTTTGTAAAATCAGAATTAAAAAACAACATGGCTGGGTGCAGTGGCTCATGCCTGTAATCCCAACACTGTGGAAGGCTAAGGCAGGAAAACTGCTTGAGGTTAGGAGTTCAAGACCAGCCTGGGCAACACAGTGAGACCCAATCTCTACAAAAAGTTTAAAAATCAGCCAGACATGGTCATGCATGCCTGTGGTCCCAGCCATTCAGGAGGCTGAGGTGGGAGGACCATTTGAGCCCAGGAGGTAGAGGCTGCAGTGAGCCATGATGGTCCACTGCACTCCAGCCTGGGTGATACAGCAAGACCCTTTCTCAAAACCAAACAAGCAACAAACAACAAAACAAAACCTATGACATTATTATAATTTAATAAAAGAAATAATTTATTAACAGAAAAAGGATGTACTAAGGATGTAATCAAAGAATAAAGGAGTATTCTTTAAATACGTTTAACTTTATAAGCATCTCATATATTTGTTTAGGACCAGTGAAATTTTGAAATTTTTATTAGTAACTGGTGAGGATATGCTAAAATACATTACGGTGATTGTAACGTGGTGCCCTAGGTAAAATTTGGTTCCAGTATTTTCAAAACCTTAAATATGCTGGTAGAAACCTTGCAGGAGGTGAGACCTAAATATATCCTGAAGGCCTTGCTTCTGGGAAAACCACCAGAAGGGATTATTTGATTATATCCATATTAAGCTGATAGTTTAACCAAAGAGTAATTTCTAAGGAGGTAGAATGGTCTGTGAAATCATGAGAGAACGAGAGAGCAAGAGTGAGATAGAGGAGTTGAGGAGGTAGAGTAGCACTTTTTTTTTTGAGATGGAGTCTTGCTCTGTCGCCAGGGTGGTGCAATCTCGGCTCACTGCAACCTCCGACTCCCTCGTTCAAGCGATTCTCTTGCCTCAGCCTCCCGAGTAGCTGAGATTACAGGCACGCACCACCAAGCCCAGCTAATTTTTGTATTTTTAGTAGAGACGGGGTTTCACCATGTTGGCCAGGATGATCTCAATCTCCTGACCTCGTAATCCGCCCGCCTCGGCCTCCCACAGTGCTGGGATAACAGGCGTGATCCATCGCGCCTGGCCGGGTGGCATTTTTATAAAGAGTTTATTTCCCTTTTTAAATTTAAGCTACACTATGCCTATGATCTGCTACTCTTTCTTATGGAGGTAGGGGTGTGTGCATGTGTGTGTGAGAGTGTGTGTGTGTCTTGTTCTTGTTGTTGCTTCTGTTGTTACAGAAATTATTCATGAGTGATCCGGGGTTGAGACTTAGCCATTGATAGGAAATACGTGAGGGCAGATCTTCATCTCACACAAAGAGGGAACTCAAGTGACAAAGTAGAATTGAGCCTGGACTATACTTTTGATCTCCTGCATGTGAAGCTATTAAAACAGAAATCATACATATTTGGAGAAAGGTTCTGATATTATACTAATGTACTCTGGTGTGATTTCCTACTGATGCCCTATGACAGATTCCAAGCCCTATAGGCAAAGTTTTTGTTGATCCAAAAGGATATTCTCTCATCAGTTATTTCAGAAAGAGGTGCATTCTAAATGAGGAAATTAGGACTGACAACTTAGTCCTTAGATTGGCTTGGCAAGGAGAAACTGTATGGCACCTTTTCTGTTGTATAGATCTTTGCTGGCAGCATGGGACACCAATGTCAGGAGACTAGCTCAAGGGTACTCTTTCTGGGTAGAGGGTTACATACCGTCTATCCTCATGCACACTGGGCCAAGGCACCCAGTAAAGATGGCTCCTGGATGAAGAGCTCTGAAAGCTGCAGTATCCATTGGCAGCTGAAATAAAACTGTTTGTGTATTGCATTGAAATGACTTTCTGTCATTTGAGTTAAGTCTTGAACTTTGAGTTAAGTCTTATTAAAGGCTGCAACCTGTCTCAGTTGTGCTGAGCAATAAGAGTAGGTTCCATGTTTGGCCCATGTGGGAGGGACTTCCACTCTTTAGATAATATATTGGTCCTGATGTTATTTAAAAATTCATATTTTTTGTTCATTATAAATGTTTTACAGTAACCAAAAGTATTGCATTAAAATATTTATCGCAATCACTGAGTTTTTCTGTGCCTCTGCAAATTTTGCACCCTATTATCAGCATTGATTATGTCAACTATAAAACGTCATGATCTGTTTTACAGTGAAACAAGGAGTTTTAAGTTTCCAAGTTCACAGGAAATGTAACAATATGGTTTTATATCACATTTTGGGAGGCTGAGGTGGGAGGATCACTTGAGGCCAGGAGTTTGAGAGTAGCCTGGGCAACATAAACTCTGTCTCTTTAAAAAATAATAAAATAATAAAAATTTTTAAAAATACAACTTATCAAAATTTGTGGGATGCAGTGAAAGCAGTGCTTAGAGGAAAATTTATAGCATTAAATATATATGTTAGATGAAAAGAAATATCTAAGATCAATAAGCTATATGAAACTAGGAAAGGAAACTAGAGAAAAGAATAATTTAAGTGACGCAAACAGAAAAAAATAAAAATTAGAGCAGAAATCACTGAAATTGAAAATAAGAAACCAAATAAAATGAACGAAATCAAAGCTGGACTTCAGTTAATAACACTGTGTCACTACTGGTTCAATAACTGACAAATGTACCATATTAATGGAAGATGTTAATAATTGAAGAAGCTGGATGTGAGACATGTGAGTCTCTGAACTCTTTGTATTATCTCTGCAAATCTTATGTAAATACATAGCTGTTATGAAAACAAGGTTTTTAAAAAAATATTAAATATCTGGTTTGAGAGGATGAATTCATTACTAAGCAAGTTGGCAGTATCTGCTTTTAAAAAGGCTTTGAGAATGACGCTAAGACCCATATTTTAGAGATGGCTCAGATCCGACATGGCCAAGACCCAGGAAAGGCGTATTTTGGGTTCCTTTTGAAGTGTGAAATTTGAGTATGAAATTGAGATCTTCAAGCAGTCACCTTCCATCCATTTCCAAATGGGACAGGATATAAATAAGTTTATTGCTTTTGAAAGATCATGTGTAAAAGGGCTGCAAAAACAAGGACATGGAGAAAAGGCAGAAAGGTGCTTCTAGAAATAGGATTTGAAAAAGTGAAAGTTCTGCATTAACAAGACTTGCAAAAACTGCTTAGGTTGGCAAGAGCTATTTTTTGAAAAAGGAATTTTGAAGGAAAAATCAGAGGTACATGTCCCACATAAGATCTGCTTTAGAAAAGATGGGATATTAATATTGCTATGTCACCTAATTTTGACTTTTAGAACAGGAACACCCCAGATAACAAGGGTGGTTTAACCAAATAGAAAGCTTGTCTCATTCTCATACTGAATTTGGAGCCAATTGACCAGGGCTTGGTTTCCTCATCTGTAAGATGGATGACAACAGCACATCATGGTGTGATGGTCATCATCATCATAACTATTAGACTGTGGCCAGGCGCAGTGGCTCACGCCTGTAATCCCAGCACTTTGGGAGGCCGAGGAGGGCAGATCACTTGAGATTAGGAGTTTGAGACCAGTCTGGCTAACATGGTGAAACCCCGTCTCTACTAAAGATACAAAAGTTAGCCGGGCGTGGTGGCAGACGCCTGTAATCCCGGCTACTCAGGAGGCTGAGGCGGGAGAATCGCTTGAACTTGGGAGGCAGAGTTTGCGGTGAGCCGAGATAGCACCACTGCCCAGCCTGGGTGACAGAGCAAGACTCTGTGATTTTTTTTTTTTTTTTTTTTTTTTTTTTTTTTTGAGACAAACACCCGTATGCACAACCCAAACACTGACTGAGAACACTCTGTAAATGAACATCATAAGCCTCATTCACACAGGACAGCTTTATAGATTTTTTTTTAACATCCCTGTTTTTAGCTATAGAATTGCTAATTGTGCAACATGCTATAGAGCTGCTCGCTTGGCATAAAAAGGAACAGTGAAATCCATAAGTCTGAAATCCATCAGCATACTGAAAACCAAAATGTGGGAATACTTTGGGAAGGAAGTATGTGTTGTATGGGAGAGAGCACTGGCTTTGCAGCCAGGTGGATTTAGATTGGACCCCGTCAGAGCCACTCATTCATAGCGTTAAACTTGGAGACTTTGCAAACTTTGTTTTCTTTTTAGTTTTTTTTTTGTTGTTGTTGTTTTTTTTTTTTTTTTTTTTTTTTTTTTTGGCGACAGGGTCTCACTCTGTCACCCCAGGCTGAAATGCAGTGACATGATCTTGGGTTGCTGCAGACTCAACCTCCCGGGCTAACGTGATCCTCCTACCTTAGACTCCTGGGTAGCAGGGACTATAGTTGGGTGCCACCACACTCTGCTAAGTTTTGTATTTTTTTGTGTAGAGACAGGGTTTCACCATGTTGCCCAGGCTGGTCTTAAACTCCACCCTGGGCTCAAGTGATCCGCCTGCCTTGACCTCCCAAAGTGCTAGGATTACAGGCATGGGCCACGGCCCCTGGCCTGCAAATTTCTTTCTTCCTGCATTTCCCCACCTGTAAGGTGAAGATGTTCCCTGGAGATCTGTAGTATGTTAATGCTCTTTAACCAGTGATACACCCCGAAACTAGGACAGGGATGCTATTAGAATAAGAAAATATGAGAAATAGGAGGATAGGAAAATGTTTCAAAGCAAGTTGCATGCAATGTAAACTAGATCTCTGAAGACAGGGCTGTTATCTTCCTGCCTAAAATAAGTGGTTCTGTCTGATAGAACTTAGCTTTAGCTGGTGGATACTAGCCATGACATTTTGACTCAATGAACAATAAACTCTTCTACTGTCTCTCATTTCTCAAGACCCCCCAGATGTAACCTGCTAAAACACCTACAGATTAATTCTTTATTCATATGCTCTCTGACTTGGTAGCAGGGGAGAGGCACTTATCTTAACGTTCTTTAGACAGAAGATTAAGAAACAGTATGTCAACAAATTGTTAGTGTTAGGAGCCCTTTAATAACTTCAGCAAGGCATCCTTTTAGGAGCTTTAAAAATAAGCTTCAAATTCAAAGTGGCACCTAGAGAGCTGAGATTACAGGCGTGAGCCACCACGCCGCACCCTATATTTAAATTCACATGTATGCATACAATACCCAAAAAACCCCCTTTGAAAAAAATAACAAAGTTCTTTCTAATTGGCAACATACAGAGTCATACAGCTTATTGTTTACAAAATAAATCAAACTCTTAAACTGAATGACAGGAAAGTGAGAGTTTAAGATGAGACCAGTCTTCTGCAAATTGGGACCGATACCTATTTTATTCACCATTCCAGGTCTCCTGTTATCTGAATAGTGACTTGTCTAATAGACTAAACTTACACACCAACGCTATTGTTGGTAATGCTAATAAACTAGAAATCAATATAATGAACTTTAGCCTGAAATTCCGTAAATATAAGTCTTTGCATTATGCCCAAGGTATTTTTATTGTATTGTCTTAAAATTTAGATTTTAACATTTCATTAAGTTTAATGTAAGAAATGTATTCTTTAAGAAAAAACTTCCACTTTGGGTGATTTTGTTTGGAAGAAAAATGTCAGCGACATCATCATACCTAGAGAGATTTAAAAACAGAATGAAGCTAAAACCAAAAATAAGGTTTTATACATTTTTTTGAGATGGAGTTTTTGCTTGTTGCCCAGGCTGGAGTGCAATGGCGTGATCTCGGCTCACTGCAACCTCCGCCTCCCGGGTTCAAGTGATTCTCTTGCCTCAGCCTCCTGAGTAGCTGGGATTACTGGTGCGTGTCACCACGCTTGGCTAATTTTTGTATTTTTAGTAGAGACAGGAGTTTCACCATGTTGGCCAGGCTGGTCTCAAACTCCTGACCTCAAGTGATCCGCCTGACTTGGCCTCCCAAAGTGCTGAGATTACAGGTGTGAGCCACCGCGCCTAGCCCCAAAATACGTTTTTATTATAGAAAAAAAGTTGGTTTCTTTGGTACAGATTTTTTCCCCCATAACAACTTGCTATAAAAAAAGTAAGACTCACCTCTCTTCTTCCAGCAACCTCCAGGGAATAAGATTATCCATCCAGTAGAGAATAGAACTAGGAAAGATAAATCCCTCTTTGACTTCTGATATTCTATTTTTCTGATGTTTTCTGTACCTCTATTGCTGGTTTGACATAATATTTGGCCTTTGAGTTTTTAACTTTTCCCAGTTGTTGTCATTCTTGAGAAAGTGAAAAGATAGTAAGTTTCAACATAAATTTGAAGTAAGCTCCAGTTTTCACACAAACACAAATCACAAGGCACTTACAATGTTTCAGGAGCTACAAGTCTTTTAAAATACCACCTATTAGCCATTGAACATAGGGCTGTTACAAACTTATTTATCAGAGGACATAGTTGCTATGCTCCCCATATAACAAGTTTCAAAAACTTCTAACCATTAAAACTACATTTTTTTTGACCGGGCGCGGTGGCTCATGCCTGTAATCCCAGCACTTTGGGAGGCCAAGGCAGGTGGATCACCTGAGATCAAGAGTTCGAGACCAGCCTGGCTAACATGGCGAAACCCCATCTCTACTAAAAGTATGAAATTAGCCTGGCGTGGTGGCATGTGCCTGTAGTCCCAGCTACTCGGGTGGCTGAGGCACGAGAATCGCTTGAACCCGGGAGGCAGAGGTTGCAGTGAGCTGAGATCACACCCCTGCACTCCAGCTTCGGTGACAAAGTGAGACTTCGTGTCAAAAAATAAATAAATAAATAAATAAATAAATAAATAAATAAATAAATAAATAAATAAATAAATAAATAAATAAAACTTTTTTCTCTCTCAAATCTTTTGATCCTGAATTAATACAGAATCTTATTCAAGTGGATGCTAACTCCATTCTTTGGAACTTTTTCTTTTTTTTTTTGACAGAGTCCTGCTCTGTCACCCAGGCTGGAATGCAATGGCGCAATTTCTGCTTACTGCAACCTCTGCCTCCCAGGTTCAAGCAATTCTCCTGCCTCAGCCTCCCGAGTAGCTGGGATTACAGGCATGTGCCACCACGTCCAGCTAACATTGGTATTTTTAGTAGAGATGGGGTTTTGCCATGTTGGCCAGGCTGTTCTCGAACTTGTGACCTCAAGTGACCCCCCTGCTTCGGCCTCCCAAAGTGCTGCGATTACAGGCGTGAGCTACCAAGCCCAGCCTCTTGGGGACATTTCTTCTTTTCTAAACATACAGCAGTGGTGGTTAAAATATAAAATGAAAATATAAAAAGGCATAGTGATGCTCAAAACCCAAATGAGAGTCTGTGTAGACTGGGAAGCAGCACTTGGACAGAGACAGATGAGTGAGCTGAAGATCCAGGACTGTGGTTGTGGAGTGGAGAGTTGGGCTCTGTCCGGATAAATCGCTCCGCAAAAGTCAGGGGCTAGATTAGCTCACCATCAAAGCAAAGGCCGGTGCGGTTTTTCTGCCCCTGAAATGTAATTCAGAACTCCTGCTGCTGACACTCGAGACTCAGGTTTCTGCGACACTTGGGTTTCTGTGGACCTGAAGAAGAGGGAGGACACAGACTCAAGCGGGAACTGCATGCGACGAGCCCCCCAGAGGCTCATAACTGAACTGCAATGTCTCCAGCAGCGCCCTGTGCAATGATTTGGTTCTGCATTGCGCCCCCTAGAGGTGAGTGGAAGCAATGTCCAAGCTGTGGGCAAGTAGGATGAGTACTCCAAGGGAGTGAAAAGAAAACGCAAAAACAGCCAAGGACCTGCAAACCAAATATTGAGAATGCATGAAGAAATACAGTGCCAAGAAAGAAAACTGCAAGATCGTCATCAAGTAAATGTGGGTCAGATAAAAATAATAGGACAGTCTGAAAGAAGACTTTAACACAAATATTTAAGGTACTTCAAGGGAAAATTAAGAAAAATATTCTCAATAAAAAAGGGAGAGAAAAAAAGTAAGACAGAATAGGCCTAAATCAACTATGGGTAAACATGAAAAATAACTGATTAGAAATATGAGAAATTCAGAAATATACCTTAAGAAATTGGATAAACTATATTGGACATAATTGAAAGAGAAAATTAGTTGATGAAACCATTCATGAAGAAATAGTGGATAGATGGAAGCCTTTCCCCATGTATCGAAAAGAAGGTCCAGAAAAGAAAATGGAGGGGAAGAGTGGAGAAATTATATTTAAACAGTGACTAGCTAAGGCTTTCTCAGAATCAAATTCAAACACAAGTTTTCAAATTAAAAGAGGGCTGGGCACAGTGGCTCACACCTATAATCCCAGAACTTGGGGAGGCTGAGGCAGGAGGACTGCTTGAGCCCAGGAGTTCGAGGCTGCAGTGAGCTATAATCACGTTCCTGCAACACTGCACTCCAGCATGGGCAACAGAGTGAGACTTTGTCTCAAAAAAAAGTTAAAACATAAATTTATTAGAAGGGTAGTCCAAGTACCAAGGATAATGAAGAAAATAAACCCAAACAAGGCACATTATAGTAAAACTCTCTAGGAAAATTTAACAGTTACTGGGGAGAAAGATTACCACATGTTAATCACTGAAGAGTTATTATCAGCAACGATAGATGCATAGAGTGAAATAGTGTCTTAAATATCCTAAAGGCCATAATTATTGGCCTTAGTGTTTTATACTCAGAGAATGAGGGCTATACTAAGAGTTGGTCACACATGTCTTCTTAATTAAAAACAATACTGGTTGGGCATGGTGGCTAACACCTGTAATCCCAGCACTTTGGGAGGCCGAGGCGGGCAGATCACAAGATCAGGGGTTCGAGACCAGCCTGACCAACATGGTGAAACCCCATCTCTACTAAAAATACAAAAATTAGCCGGGTGTGGTGGCACATGCCTGTAATCCCAGCTATTCAGGAGGCCGAGGCAGGAGAATCGCTTGAATCTGGGAGGAGGAGGTTGCAGTGAGCTAAGATGGCACCACTGCACTCCAGCCTGGGTGATAGAGCAAGACTCTGTCTCAAAAATAAAAATAAATAAAAAATAAAAACAATACTAACAACGAAAAACTTTCAGCAGGAAAAAAACTGAACTCAAAGGCACTGAGATACAAAAAATACTGTGAATAATGGAAACTGATAAAATATTTTGGTGAGAATAATATGGACTATGTAAATAAAATTATACCTCCAAGCCAGAAGAAAATGAAAGAGCAGAAAAGAAGCAATAATGAAGCAAATAAAAAGTATGGTGATCAGGAAAAGAAAAAGCAAAGAAAGAAAGAGAATAAGAAAATAGAAGCAATTCCAGCAGTGTAAATAACCACTCTAAAGGTAGACAGATTAAACTCACCCTTTAAAAAGACTGAAATGATCAGATTGGATAATAAAACAAAATCTTGCTGCATGTTGCCTACAAGAGGCATAGGTTAGAATTTTAAAAATAAAGGGATGTATAATTATGCAAGATGTGAACAGTGAGTGAGAAAAGGGTGCTCAAGACCTCCCTGCACGTTTTTTGCTGTGGCAAATTTCTGTGAATATATAGTTATTTCAAAATAAAGAGTTATCAAAAAGGGGAGTGGATAAAAGCTATAGCATTCAAGTATCAACCGAGATAAAGGGGCATAGCAATATTAATACCACATAAAATCGAATATAAGACAAAAAGAATTAATAGGGATAAAAAGATCAGTCCATAATAATTGAAGGAACAATCCACTGAGAAAATATAATTGTGAACCTGAATATACCTATAGTAGAACCCAGAACTGTATGAAATAAGCTTTTATGGAATTACCAGGAGAGATAAAACCACATAGTAGTAAGATTCCAATATATCGCTATCAGAATCTGATAAATTTGACCAAAATTAGTAAGGATAAGATTTACAAAATAAATTGGCCTTATCTTATAGATACCTAGAATTCTCCCTCTGACAAGCAGACATTATACATTTTTAGAGGGTATTCACACAAAGTGTACAGGGCATTTCAAAAATTAACCACACACTATATCACTAAAGAAGTTTCAGCCAATGTCAGGGATTGAATATGACAGACAATGTGCTCGCCTCATCATTCAATTAAATGGTAAATCAACAAAATCCGTTTTTTATTTTTTATCATTTTTAGAAATAGGGTATCACTTTGTCACCTAGGCTGGAGTGCGGTGGTGCAATCATAGCTCACCACAGCTATGACTGAACCTGGGCTTAAGTAATCCTCCCGTCTCAGCCTCTCGAGTAGCCAGGACTACAGGTACATGCCACCATGCCTGACTAATTTAAAAAATATTTTGTAGAGATGGAGGTCTCACTATGTTGCCCATGCTGGTCTTGAACTGGGCTCGAGCAATCCTCTGGTCCTGGCCTCCCAAAGTGCTGGGATTACCGGTGTGAGCCATCATGCCCGGCAAAGTCAGTTTTTAAAACTATTCATATGGCTGCAAACCTGAAAACTTACTTCAAAAGAATTCCTACAAAAGAATTACAAAATTCTTAGAACTGAATGATAATTAAAGTACAGTATATCAAACTATAGGGATTCATATAGTCACATTAATAAATTTCTAACTTTAAACGTACTCGTTTAAAAAAGAAAGAATTGAGTGAAGAAGGTGTCTCAACTAGATAAGGCTGGGCATGGTGGCTCATGCTGTAATTCCTGTACTTTGGGAAGCCAAGGTGGGAGGACGGCTTGACCCCGGGAGTTTGAAATCAGCCAGGGCAACATAGTGGGACCCCCCCCCCCCCCAACTCTAGCCACTCCCCCCCCCCCCCCCCCCCCCCCCCCCCGCCCAGAATTGTTTTTAGTTAACTGGGTATGGTGGCATGCACCTGTAGTTCCAACTACTCCTGAGGCTGAGGTGGGAGGATCACTTGAGCCCAGCTGTGAGGTTGAGGCTGCAATGAGTTGTGATAGCATCACCATACTCTAACCTGGGTGACAGCAAGACTCTGTCTCTGTAAAAAAAAAAAAAAAAAAAAAAAAAAAAAAAAAAAAAAAAAAAAAAAAAAAAAAAAAAAAAAAAAAAAGCAGAGCTAGATAAATAAATGTAAGGAAAGTATAAGACAGAAATAAAGACAGAAATACAAATGAATGAGATAAAATAAGGAATAGAGAGGGTCAAAAACTAGATTAGGCTTAAGTAAAAGAGAACAAATCAAAATATAAGAAATTTAGAAATCATCAGTACTTTGAGCAATTTTATACCAATAAAGCTGAAAAATTGTGCAACTGTAATTATCTAGGAAGAAAAGTATTAACAAAATTAACTCAAGAAAAATAGAAAAAAATTGATACCCATTTTAAATTCACTGACATCAAAGCCTCCCTTGATAGGTGTTTCATGGACTCAAATATGTGTCTCAAATCTAATGGCAGATGCTGAGAATTGCAGGCAGGTTATTTAAGACAGTCGTTTTACTCATAGATAATTCTGTGTCGTTTGTTCTCTTTCCTCTGGAGAGAGGTAGAGGTTTTTCATTTAACAATGATTAATTTTTTTCTAATTTATCCTGGGGAGTCTGCCAGTTAGAAACAATACTGGAGCAATAATTTTTTGGTAAATATGGTTTGTCTGCCGAATTGATCTCTTTAGAGAGTTTTTTTGTTGTTGTTTGGTTTTGTTTTCTGTTTGTTTTGTTTTTTGTTTTTTTTTTTTTTTAGAGACAGGGTCTCACTCTGTCACCCAGGCTGGAGTGCAGTGGTACAATCATGGCACATTGCAACCTTGAACTTTTGGGTTTAAGCAATCCTCCCACCTCAGCCTCCTGTGTCACTAGGACTATAGGTGCACGCCACCACACCTGGCTAAAATTAAATTTAAATTTAAATAAAATTAAAATTTTTAATTATTATTATTATTTTTTTGGTGGAGATGGGGGTCTCACTATGTTGCCCAAGCTGGTCTCAGACTCCTGAGCTCAAGCAGTTCTCTCATGTTGGCCTCCCAAAGTGCTGGGATTATAGGTGTGAGCCACTGTGCCCAGCTGAGATAAATTTTTGACCGTGGAATTTCTAGATCAACAGTTTCAGTGCACTTACTGGTTGAGAAAACACCATCCCAGGCACCATCTCCCAGTGCTGCAGGGGGGAAGACTACATGGAATTAGAACAGCTAGAGTCCCAGGACTAACCCCACTCTGTCACACATCCTTGGTCACTTAGCTACTGCCAGAAAAACAAACCTCTTCAGTCAATCAGTATGTCTAGTGAGATCATGTAATTTATTGTCTGAACTTGGACATATACTAAACTGCATGTCAGGATGACACATACATACGGGGACAGCCTTGGGATGTTTTATCATCTTACTCATGACTCTTACTGTTCAAAACACCTCTCCCATAAATCTGACTGGATCCTCTGCACCCCTGCCCCCACCATGCCCACACCCACACCCATATTTTTCACTGTGGCCTTCAGATTTGCAACCAGCAGATCCACATACATTCAGTCTCTTTGCTAAATGTTTCTTTCACTTCCTGAATTCACCGGAAACGCAGCTCTCCCTTGTGAACACTCTTCTCCCTTTGACTCTGTGCTGCATTTTAGGTGTTATTGACTGGGTTAAGGGATGCACAGAAACATTTCTGGGTGGGCCTGAGAGAGTGTTTTTGGAAGGGATTAGCATTCGAATCCACAGACTCAGTAAAGAGGATGTGTCATCAGTATGGATGGACATTATTCAATCTGATGAAAGAGGGATAGAATAAAAAGGTGGAGGAAGGGTGAATTTGCCCTCTCTTCTTGAGCTGGGGCATCTGTCTTCTCCTATCCTTGAACACTGGAGCTTCTGGTTCTCAGGCGTTCAGACTCTGGGACTTACATTAATGGGACCCCTGGTTCTCAGGCCTTTGACCTCAGATTGACAGTAACACCATCAGCTTCCCTGGCTCTCAGATCTTCAGACCAAGACTGAATGACACCACCAGCTTTCCTGGGTCTCCAGCTTGCACATGGCAGATCATGGGACTTTTCAGCCTCCATAATTGTGTCCAGGTCCTATAACAAATCCCCTATTAAATATCTATAGAAATCCTATTGCTTCTGTTCCTCTGGAGAACCTGACCAAGACACACCCTCTTCAGGGGAGCTATTTTTTCTTATACTCCTTGTGTGTCAGGGTGAGAATATAAAATTCAAAGACTTCGTTTTTGCATTTCACTGCTATTTCCAGACCCTTCGTCCATCTTTTTGGGGCTGGGGAGTTGGGGGAAGGAAAGATTTCCCTGTATCTTTGAGGCTTAGACTATCTGACTTGAAATATTCCCTCCTCTTTATGGCTGTTGTCCGGTGGCCTCCCTACCACTCCTCCTCATGGCTGAGGATCGACTCTCAGCAATAAACATTTGTCTCTGCATATAGACTCCCATCACAATGACCAGCAACTTTAACAATTAACATGATAGATTAGCTCTTTGATAATATTATGTAGTGGCCGGGCATGGTAGCTCAGGCCTGTAATCCTAGCACTTTGGGAGGCCAAGGTGGGTGGATCACCTCAGGTCAGGAGTTCGAGACCAGCATGACCTACATGGCAAAACCCCATCTCTACTAAAAATACATAAATTAGCCTAGTGTGGTGGCACATGCCTGTAATCCCACCTACTCAGAAGGCTGAGGCAGGAGAATTGCTTGAACTTGGGAGATGGAGGTTGCGGTGAGCTGAGATCGTGCCACTGCACTCCAGCCTGGGTGGCAGGGCAAGACTCTGTCTCAAAAAAAAAATAATAAAAGATAATATTATGTAGTTATTGTTATTCGTTTTAGATTTGATAATGTAGTGTGGAAGTTTTTTCAGAGTCATTTTAAAAATTAGATGCCAATCTGGTATATTTACACACATAAACATGTGAGTGTCTGGATTTGCTTCCAATGGTAAAGGAAGATTGGCTATGAGTTGATAATGACTAAGATGGGTGATGTATGGATGGAGATTTATTATGCCCTCTCTACTTTTTATGTTTAAGGTTTCCGTAATAAAACAGCCAATGAATCTCTGTGAGTGTTCCAAACCACCACCACGGTCTCTCATTTCCTTGACCACTACTCCCGTGGAGTCACTCAGTGTCATAGTCAAATTTAACCTTGTCAGCCCAGAAATTACCACCTCCAAAATTCCCATGTCATGCCTCTCATTCTCACAGCACTACTGCCTGTATTTCAAGCTCACTTACTTATTCTAGGAAATTCCAGCATTCTCAACCTCATTAAGAGCTCCATTTTGGCCGGGCACGGTGGCTCATGCCTGTAATTCCAGCACTTTGGGAGGCCAAGGCAGTCAGACCACTTGAGGTCAGGAGTTTGAGACCAGCCTGGCCAACATGGTGAAACCCCATCTCTACTAAAAATACAAAAATTAGCCAGGTATGGTAGTGGGTGCCTGTAGTCCCAGCTACTTGGAAGGCTGTGGCAGGAGAATCGCTTGAACCTGGAAGGCAAAGGTTGCAGTCAGCCGAGATGCTACTCCAGCTTAGGCGACAGAGCCAGACGAGTCTGTCTCAAAAAAAAAAAAAAAAAATTTTTTTTTAAAAAGAGCTCCATTTCTTTGACCCAACCACCATATTCTCTCTTGTCCCTCATCCCCTTTCTGTATTCATTTGCCTCCTCGTCTAGCTTAAATGATGTTGAAAATTCTTGCCATGTCTTCAGCTCCCTTGCCTTTTTTCTTTCTGACATACTCGACTAAGGAAATTCTGACAGTTGAAGTTTACTGTCTGCCATCTTGGGACCAGTGGTTGAGCAAATGAACATTTTTAGGAGAAATTCACCCAAATGGGCTGACTTATTTATCTTTAAATTGATGTTTACAACATTTGAACGGGCATTCAGCACTGTCCACTAACCTACCAAAATTTTCGTAATGTCCATCTACCAAGATGACTAACTCATCAGCCTCTCCTCTTTCATCAATCCTGTTGCCCACCAGTTACAGCTGATGATCTCCCTCACGCATCACTAAAGTGATAAAATTAATCTGAGAGAAATATTTTACCTTCTCATTAACCAAATCTTCAAACCTCTTACATCTGCATTCCCTTCTTCCCATCTATTTCTTCCTTTCCCCAAATGACAATTTCTCCACATTCTCTCAGGACAATTTTCCTTCCCAGGAACTTAGCTCCTTTGATGGTCTGCACTCTCTCTGCATTATTAATCTACTTAGTTTACCCTGGATCATTCCAACCAGGGCCTAGGCTAGCTGGGACTTCTCAAACTGAAATTTGCACATGAGTCATCCGGAAGTCTCATAAAAATGAAAATTATGATTCAGCAGGTCTGGGGTGGGGCCTGCAATTCTTCATTTCTCAAAAACTCCAAGATAATGCATGGGTTTATGCATCTCATTCTTTGAGTAACAAGGCTTTAGCGCATTTTAGAATCCAAGTAACAGGTGTTCGTACGGTAGAGGTACAAGCGGAAGTGATATGAGAAGTACCAAGCACAGCACAGGTATCAAGCCTCAAAAGAAAAACAGGCCATATCTCTGCAGAAGCAAGCACCTTAGGGCCTTCTGCTAGGTCCAGGTCGAACTGTTTAGTGTCCAGATGATGAACTGGTCCAGAACTCTCCAGTGGCAGTTGTGGGGATTGAGGAGCTCAGAGCAGTGGTTTTTAACAACTGTGCTTGAGTATTTTAACAATCAGTAATTTGTACCAGTATGTACCAGCTGAATGCAACAAATACGGTTTGGATATTCATCTCCTCCAAATCTCATGTTGAAACGTGATCCCTAGTGTTGGAGGTGGGGCCTAGTGGGAGGTGTTTCAGTCATGGGGGCAGATCCCTCATGAATGGGGGTGCTGTCCTCATGGTAGTGAGTTATTCCCCTGTGAGTTCACATGAGATCTGGTTGTTTAAAAGTGCCTCGCACCCCCTCCCTCTCTCTCTGGCTTTCTCTCTCAGAGTGTGACGCTCCTGGTCCTCCTTCACCTTCCATCATTGTAAGCTTCCTGAATCCTTGCTACTAGCAGATGCTGGCACCATGCTTCTCATACAGCCTGCAGAACCATGAACCAAAATAAACCTCTTTTTTTTTTTTTTTTTTTATAAACTACCTAGTCTGAGATATTCCTTTATAGTGATACATAACTAAGACAGCAATCGTTATGTCATATGACAAATTTTAGAAGAAATGAACAAAATATTCAGAGAGACAGCTCTGAGCTCAAATTGGGAAGAATATTCTTACAGTGCCAACCAAAAGTGAAGTGGGCTGAGTGAAAAATAATTTCCTATTCCTGAAAGGATTTAATCCCAAGTGAAGTATTTGTCACAAAATATGTAGAGAATTGTTTGGGTTACAGAAAAGGGGTCCAGATCCAGACCCCAAGAGAGGATTCTTGGATCTCATGCAAGAAAGAATTCGGGGTGAGTCCACAGAGTAAAGTGAAAGAAGTTTATTAAGAAAGTAAAGGAATAAAAGAATGGCTACTCCACAGACAGAGTGGCTCTGAGGGCTGCTGGTTGCCCATTTTATGGCTGTTTCTTGATGATATGCTAAACAAGGCGTGGATTATTCGTGTCTCCCCCTTTTAGACCATGTAGGGTAGCTTCCTGACATTGCCATGACATTTGTAAACTGTCATGGCACTGTTGGGAAGGTAGTAGTGAGGATGACTACTGCTACTCTAATCGCCGTCTTGGTTTTGGTGGGTTTTAGCCAGCCTGTTTACCGCAAGCTGTTTTATCAGCAAGGTCTTTATGACCTGTATCTTGTGCTGACCTCCGATCACATTCTGTGACTTAGAATGCCTTAACCAACTGGGAAAGTAGGCCAGTAGGTCTCAGCCTCATTTTACCTAGTTTCTATTTAAGGTGAAGTTGCTGTGGTTCACACCCCTCTGACATTTGAACTAGATAATTTAAGATTCCTTCAAACCTTAGATTCAATGAGTTCTACTCCAGTAGAAGACTATTATCGCTCCAATGTCATTTAAAAAAAAAAATCTAAAATAAACTCAATTGGACTTCAAATTGCAGTTTACTTGACGTCACAGTTTACAGACTGGTCAGATGTTTTCAGAAAGAAAAATTTTAAAATAATTAATGGATCAAAAATACATATTCTTTCCCAATCTTTCTAATTCTTTTCTAGTTTTCTTTTTCTTTCCTTATTGTACCTAATAAGTAAATTTTGCAAGAGCATAGAAAAAAGTCAATAAACAAAAATCAGTTTCTGAAGACTAGTGGTAAACAGTTGGAAAGTGAAATTATGATAAAGAATAACATTTATAAATGCAGCCAGAACATGATATACTTAGGGATAAGCTGAACAAAATACATGTAAGACCTGTTTGTATACCCAAAACTACAAAATAGTGCCCGAAGAAGTAAAAGAAGACATAAATAATTGGAGAGATATACCGTGTCGTTGGAATGGAAGATTTAATATTGCTAAGATGACAATTCTTCCCAAATTGATGTATAGATTCAATGCATCCCTGATCAACAATTGTACAGGCTTTTTTTTTTCAGTAGAAATTGAGCCGATTCTAAAATTTGTGTGAAAATGCACAATACCTAGAATACCTGGGGCAATTTAGAAATAGATCAACAAAACTGAAAGACTTACACTACCCAATTCCCAACCTACCTTAATCATGACTGTAACATTGGAGTAAGAATCAATGGACTAAAATAGAGAATCTAAAAACAGACCTCTTGATTATATGGTCAATTAAATTTTTTTTTCTCTTTTTTTTTTTGAGATGGTGTCTCACTCTATTGTCAAGGCTGGAGTGCAGTGGTGCGATCTCGGCTCACTGCAACATCCACCTCCTGCGTTCAAACGATTCTCCTGCCTCAGCCTCCTGAGTAGCTGGGATTACAGGTGTGCACCACCATGCCAGGCTAATTTTTTGTATTTTTAGCAGAGATGGGGTTTCACCATGTTGGCCTGGCTGGTCTTGAACTCCTGACCTCATGATCTGCCCACCTCAGCCTCCCAAAGTGCTGGGATTACAGGCATGAGACATCGCGCCCGGCCAGTCAATTAATTTTTGACAAAGTTGCTAAGAAAATAAAATGGGAGAATAGTAGTTTTTTCAACAAATGGTAGTGGAATAATTGGGTATCTGTATGGACAAAACTGAGCCTCCATCATGATATCACACCATACGTGAAAATTAACTAAGTAAATCATTAATCTAAATATAAAAGTTAAAACTAAAAACTTCTAAAAGAAAACTTCTAAAACAATCTTGAAGTGGAGGCAGATTTCTTAGAACATGAAAATTGCTATAACCTATATAAATGTGTAAATAAATTGGACTTTATACAAATTAAGAGTGTCTATCTTTTGAAAAACTATGTCAAGAAACTGAAAAGGCAAGCCACAGTCTGGGAGAAAATTGCAATATACTTTTCTGACAAAGAACTTGCATCCAGAATATACAAAGAACTCAAACTCAATGAAAAGTGGACAAAATATTCGAACAAACATTCCAATAAGAAGATATAAAAATGACTGGCTGGGCGTGGTTGCTCATGGCTGCAATCCCAGAACTTCGAAAGGCCAAGGTGAGTGAATCGCTTGAGCCCCAGAGTTTGAGACCTGCCTGGGCAATATAGGGAGACCTCGTCTCTACAAAAAAAACAAAAAATGAGGTGGGAGTGTTGCTTGAGCCCAGAGGTGGAGGCTGCAATGAGCCATGATTGTGCCACTGCATTCCCTCCTGGGCGATGGGAGTGAGACCCTGTCATAAAAAAATAAATAGGCTGGGCGTGGTGGCTCACACCTGTAATCCCAGCACTTTGGGAGGCTGAGGCAGGCGGATCACGAGGTCAGGAGATTGAGACCATCCTGGCTAACACAGTGAAACTCCGTCTCTACTAAAATTACAAAAAATTAGCTGGGCGTGGTGGCGGGCGCCTGTAGTCCCAGCTACTCGGGAGGCTGAGGCAGGAGAATGGCGTGAACCCGGGAGGTGGAGCTCGCAGTGAGACAAGATGGCACCACTGCACTCCAGCCTGGGCGACAGAGCGAGACTCCATCTCTAAATAAATAAATTAATTAATAAGGCTAATATTACCATTAGATGCTCATTTATTAGTCATCAGAAAATGGAAATTAAAGCCCTATTGAGATACCACTACACATCCCACATCTGCGAGAATGGCTAAAATTTAAAAGACTGACAGTGCCAATTTTGGTGAGAATGCGGAGTAACTGGGACTTTCAGGTATTATTGGTGGGAGTGAAAATTAAAATTTAAAACTTCTGTCTATGCATATGAATAGACAAAATCAACAAATGAGGAAAAAGCAACTTACACAATGAGAGAACATACTTACAAATCACATTTCTGATAAGGGGTTAATATCCATAATATACAGTATAAAGAACTCCTACAACTCAACAAAGAAAACCAAACAATCCAATTTTAAAAACGGGCAAAGAATTTTTTTTTGTTGTTTTTTTGAAACGGAGTTTCACTCTTGTCACCTAGGCTGGAGTGCAATGGTGCAATCTCGGCTCACTGCAACCTCAGCCTCCTGGGTTCAAGCGATTCTTCTGCCTCAGCCTCCTGAGTAGTTGGGATTACAGGGGACCACCATCACACCCAGGTAATTTTTGTGTTTTTAGTAGAGACTGGGTTTCACCAGTTAGCCAGGCAGGTCTTGAACTCCTGACCTCAAATGATCTGCCCATCTCAGCTTCCCAAAGTGTGGGGATTGCAGGCATGAGTCACCACACCTAGCCTTAGGGCAAACAATTTGAATGGACATTTCTCTAAAGAAGATGTACAAATGAGCAACAAGCACAAAAAAGATGTTCAATATTACTAATCATTAGGGAGATGCAAATGAAAACCACAAAGAGATACTACTATTAAAAAAACTGAAAATAGCAAATGTTGCTAAGGATGTGGAGGAACTGGAGAAATTCACTGTTGGTGGGATTGTAAAATGGTGCAGATGCTGTGGAAAAGTATATTGTTTTCAAAACAGATTGAATATAAAATTACCATATGATCAAACCACTCCCCTTCTGGTTATACATCGAAAAGAATTGCAATCAGTGTCTCAGTGAGATATTTATCCATCCGTGTTCACAGCAGCATCATTCAAAATAGCCAAAAAGTAGAAGCTAACCCAAGTGTCCAGTGGTGGATAAGTAAACAAAATGTGGTATGTACATACAATAGAATATTATTCAGCCTCAAAAAAGGAAGGACGTTATATAGAATATTATTCAGCCTCAAAAAAGGAAGGACGTTCTTTCTTCTTTCTTTTTTTTATTTTTTTTGAGACAGAGTCTCACTCTGTTGCCCAGGCTGGAGTGCAGTGGCTTGATCTCAGCTCACTGCAACCTCTACCTCCTGGGTTCAAGCAATTCTCCTGTCTCAGCCTCCTAAGTAGCTGGGACTACAGTCGCACGGCACCATGCCTCGCTAATTTTTGTATTTTTAGTAGAGATGGGGTTTCACCATATTGGTCAGGCTGGTCTCAAACTCTTGACCTCAGGTGATCCACCCGCCTTGGCCTTCGAAAGTGCTGGGATTACAGGCATGAGCCACTGTGCCCAGCCAAAGAAGGACATTCTGACACATGCTACAACACGGATGAACCTTGATTCAGGACATTATACTAAGGGACATAAGCCAGTCAGAAAAAGATAAATACTGTATTATTCCACTTATATGAGGTACCTCAAATAGTCAAATTCATAGAGACAGAAAATAGCATGATGGTTGCCAGGAGCTGGGGAATAGAGAGAATGGGAAGTTGTGTAATGGGTACAGAGTTTCGGTTTTGCAAAGTGAAAAGACCTTTGGAGATTGGTTGCACAGCAATGTGAATGTACTTAGTGCTATCGAACCATATACATTCGTCCCTCAATATTTGTGCAAGATTGGTTCCAAGATCCTGCTCATTGCCAAAATCTGTGGATACTCAAATCCCTTATATAGAATGGTAGTATTTGCATATCATCTCTGCACATCCTCCTATATACTTTAAATCATTTTTAGATTGCTTATAATACCCAATATAATGTAAATGCTATGTAAATAGTTGTCAGACTGTGTTATTTATATTGATTTTTTAATGTTGCATTTAAAAAAATATTTTCACTGCTCTGCATTTGGTTGAATCTATGGATGTGGAGCCCGCAGTTACAGAAGGCCTACTGTACTTAAAAATGGTTAAGATGGTTACTTTTATGTTAATTAATTTTTAAAAATTAATTTTGAATAGTATGGTACAACCCCTTTGGAAAACACATTGGCACTTTTCTATAAACTTTTTTTTTTTTTTTTTTTTGAGACAGACTCTTGCTCTGTTGCCCGGGCTGGAGTGCAATGACATGAGCTCAGCTCACTGCAACCTCTGCCTTCTGAATAGCTGGGACTACAGACCTGCCCCACCACACACAGCTGATTTTTCTATTTTTAGTAGAGACGAAGTTTCACCATGTTGGCCAGGCTGGTCTCGAGCTCCTGACCTCAAGTGATCCGCTGCCTCTGCCTCCCAAAGTGCTGGGAATTATAGGCCTGAGCCACGGCGCCCAGCCTCTTTTCTATAAAATTAAATGTACACTTTCCATAATATCCAGAAACTCCATTGCTACACTTTTACCCAAGATAAAAGAAAACGTGTCCTCAAAATGGCTTGTACGCAAATGTTCACAGCAGCTTAATAGCCCCAAATTGGAAAGGGCCATCAATAAGTAAATGGAGAAGCAAATTGTGATATTTATACAATGTAATACTTTTTAGCAATACAAAGGAATGAGCTATTGATACATACAACATGGGTGAATCTTTAAAACATGATGCTGAGTGAAAGAAGCCAAAACAAAGAAAGTACTTACTGTGTTATTCCATTTATACAAAATTCTAGAACAGGCCAAAATAATCTGTAAAGGTGGAAGGCAGATCGTGTCAAAGGGAGAAAACAAAATTGATCCAAAGGGCATGAGGAGACCGGGGCAACAGAAATGTTCTGTATTTTAAGAGTGTTGGGGGCCAGATCTGCACACAGTTTTGGAGCAAGCAAGCAATGCTCTTTCTTGGTCAAGCAAATGAAAGCGTTTCCCGGATTCTGATAAAAGGAGTAAGAGACTCTCTGCTAGAATATTGATTTGTTCCCTGACATTTACAGTGAGGTACTTGAAGAACTCCCACCAAAGCTATTCACAAATGTGAAGCTGCAGAGTTTTATGTATGGTCGTGGGTGTTACTTGCCAACATTTACCCCGACTTTGCTGTACTCTTCCAGCATGTTGATGTTCTTAGTAATTCTCAGGTCATTTTTTTCCTTTTGTTCCCTTGACTTCTCATCAGCTCCACACCTCAGATCCCTGCTTCCTTCCAATACAATTTCTGAGTCCAGAGTGACGTGAAGACTGACATAGCTCACCCACCAAATTGAAGTCCATTGAAAAATCCCCATTGCTTGGCTTACAGTCCACCTTTCTGTATCTCAAAAGCATTTGATTCATCTCTTCTGATTCCCCACCATGATCCATGTGGTGGTTGCACCAGGCATCCTCTCTCTCTCCTCCTTCCCACAACTTGCCTTTCTGCCAGTGACTTTGCTTCCAGTGTTACTGGGAAGATAAGGCCATCAAATGTGACTCCCTCAGTTACACATGTTATTTTTCCATGTTATTTTTGCTTCTGCACTTTCAGCTTTGCCAGCAACCTAAGCCGAGGTAGGTGCTCCTCTTTTCTCTGTTCATTCTTGGTGCTATAGTGGCTGGTGGGGGTTCATTCCACATATAAGCTATTCATTGCCATCAAGGCTTTCACTTGCCAGTTGTAAACAATTTTATTCCATACAAAAATATTCCAGAACTTTTTGTACAAGTCACTGCCTCATTTACCAATTGTACTAATTATATCAACGTACCTGCCCACAAACAATGTGTAAGAGGGATTTTCACTGCACTCAGCAATCCTTAGAGAGGCAATAAAGCATAGTGGGTGAAAGAGCTCCACCAAGTACTAGCCACATGACCTTGACTAAATTAGTTCGACTTCTGTGCTTTAGTTTCCTCATCTGTAAAACAGGGATAAATAATAAGACACTAAATCTGTGTGTGTTGGTAGCTGAAAATAGCTCTGTTGTGGATTTCTTCTATAATTAATAATGTTGAACATTTATTCACATGTTTTTGGTCATTTGTTTTCTTTTGGGAAATGCCTTTTCAAGTCCTTCGCCAATTTGTTTTTGTTTTTGTTTTTGTTTCTTTTTCAACCCTGGCCTACAGAACTTTGCCAATTTGTAATGGCCCACAAATATTTCCTCACTGATTTTCAAGCTGTTTGTGAGCTAAGGCTATTAACTTTCTGTTATCCTGTGTTTTATTATTTGAAAATAGCTTTTCAGTCTGTTATTGGCCTTTATATTTGTTTATAGCATCTTACATTTTTTTTCTTCTATGACTAGAAAATTCTTCCCGTTATTGTATCATTTAAAGTTTCGATTTTCTGTATTTTCTCCTTCCTCCCATCCCAGTCTGGCAACTGATTGAAAGTGCCTTGAGCTCTTTGGAGGAAAGTGCCCATCTCGAGTGCTCATTATTCAATTTTGGGGCTGTTTAGTAAAGAAGAAGAATGTTTCTAAAGAGAGAACTCCATACTGTACTCATAAATGAAGGAATTTGTCCTCCAGTCTCCTCAAAAAGTGAGGCTATTGCTGGAGAAGTGCCATAATTGGCTGAAAAAGATGGACGTTTGAAAAGCCACATATAACAAATGTTAAAAAAGAAGCCTGCTTCTTGAGATTGAACACTGTCTTCTGTAGACTTTCCCTCAGGAAATGAACCTTTGAGAGCTGCTGTTGTTGCCTTGGCTTCTCTGGCCATTTGTCCAGCTAAATTGAGTGGAGCTCCTGTGTGTTGTCTGTCTAATCGCCCTGTTTGACAGAAGCTTTCTCATTACCTACCTGGCCCTGTTGCAAACCAGTGCCTGGAGGCAGACATACTGCACACCATTTCCTCCAGGGTCTTGCTGCAGGTTGTCTCTGGGAAGTAATGAAAATCTGGACTGTTCTCAGTGGGTGGGCTTCAGACCCACTGCCCCCTGCCATGAACCCTCAGCAGGCCAGCAATGTAGTAAAAGCCATTAGTGAAGGAATCTGGAGGAGTTCACCTCTAAGTGGGATGATTTGACTTTTCAAGATATTCTGGAGTTAGCCAAGATTTTTTTATCTGAAAATTATTTCTGTCTTATAACTCTGTTCCCTGGAGGCTCTAAGAATAGCAAAAACTGACAAATTATGTTTTTGTTGTGGTTTACTTTCCTTTAATCTGCTAACGAATATTTTCTTGGCTCCACATGAGGCTGTGTCTTTGCAGCTGCGTTCTTCAGGGCCATTTCCCCTCAGTGTTTGGGGTATTCTCCTGGCCTTTGATACAGAATCTTAATCTTACGCTGCCTTGCCGTGACAGGTGTTCATTTTGTCCGAGACTTCTTAGTCAGTTTAGGTGAATGTCAGGCAGAAACTCTTCTCCCTTCAAAAAGAAACATTAGAGCAGAATAAGAATAAGGAAAACCACCTTCCCAGAGCCTTTTTAATAAAGGGATTCTTTTGTGTTTATAGGTTGTTTCATGACCTTGAGAATGACTTGCAGGCAAAATAAATTATTCAGAGGTTACCTTGGTTTTCAAATTAAAAAACAGATTGTTAAAGGAATGCTTTCAAAGCCCTACTCTTAGATTTCAAATCTTATACGTCTAGCAATTTTTTTTTCTTTTTTTTTGAGACAGAGTCTCACTCTGTTGCCCAGGCTGGAGTGCAGTGGTGTGTCTTGGCTCACTGCAGCCTCTGCCTCCCGGGTTCAAGCAATTCTCCTGCCTCAGCCTTCCAAGTAGCTGGGACTTCAGGTGCATGCCACCACACCTGGCTAATTCTTGTATTTTTAATAAAGACGGGTTTTTAATATGTTGGCCAGGCTGGTCTCAAACTCCTGACCTCAGGTGATCCACCCTCATTGGCCTCCCAAAGTGCTGGGATTACAGGTGTGAGCCACCATGCCCATTCAAGGCTAGCAAATTTTAACAGACATGAGGGAATATAGTGGGTTGAATAGTATCCCCCCAAAATTCATGTCTAGCCAGAACCTCAAAATAGGACCTTATTTGGAAGTAGATTCATTGCAGATGTCATTTCGGTAAGGATCAAGATGAGATCATACTGGATTTGGGTGAGCCCTAACTCTAATGAGAGTGCCCTTCTTAGATGCAGGAAAAAAAAAAAAAAAGACACACAGAGAAGAACGCCGTGTGAAAATGGAGACAAAGACTAGAGTTAATGCTGCCACAAGCCAAGGAATTCCCCGAGCCACCAGAGACTCAAAAAGTCAAGAAAGGATTTTTCTTTTTCTTTTTCTTTTCTTTTTTTTTTTGGAGACGGAGTCTCACTCTGTGGTCCAGGCTAGAGTGCGGTGGTGTGATCTCAGCTCACTGCAAACTCCACCTCCTGGGTTCAAGCGATTCTCCTGCCTCAGCCTCCCGAGTAGCTGGGATTAACAGGTACCCACCACCACACCCAGCTAATTTCTTTTGTATTTTAGTAGAGATTTGGTTTCACCGTGTTGCCCAGGCTGGTCTGGAACTCCTGAGCTCAGGCAATCTGCCCGCATCAGCCTCCCAAAGGGCTGGGATTACAAGCATGAGCCACAGTGCCCAGCCAAGAAAGGATTTTTCTAAAGAATTGTCACAATTGTCTGTGAGAGCATGGCCATGCTGACACCTTTATTCCAGTCTTCTGGCTCTGGAT
The DNA here is from genome assembly GCF_009828535.3 of Hylobates moloch. Lineage (NCBI taxonomy): Eukaryota > Metazoa > Chordata > Mammalia > Primates > Hylobatidae > Hylobates > Hylobates moloch. The sequence goes on along the minus strand of NW_026652289.1, from coordinate 20,255,015 downwards.
ATGAAAAAAATAAAATAAATTTCGGGTGTTTTGTTCTGTTTTTTCCTGAGATTGAGTCTTGCTCTGTCGCCCAGGCTGGAGTGCAGTGGCGCAATCTTGGCTGCCTGCAAACTCCACCTCCTGGGTTCAAGCGATTCTCCTGCCTCAGCCTCCTGAGTAGCTGGGATTACAGGCGCCTGCTACCACGCCCTGCAAATTTTTGTATTTTTAATAGAAATGGGGTTACACCATGTTGGCCAGGCTGGCCTCAAACTCCTGACCTCAGGTGATCCACCCGCCTTGGCCTCCCAAAGTGCTGGGATTACAGGCGTGAGCCACCATGCCTGGCCAAATTTCTGTTGTTTTAAGCCACCTAATTTGAGGTAATTTGTTACAGCAGCCCAGAAACTAATATAAGGGAGTTTGATCCTTGGCTTTATTTACAAACTTAAATTTCTTTAAACAAAACTGAAGCTAAGGTATTTGATTACCTTTTTAAATATTTCAGTTATCTAACAAACTTTCCAGGACACTTGTGTCTTGATTTAATTAGCTATTTCCCTATTTCAAACACTTCTGTTGCTTTCATTTTTTTCTTGAAATCATAAAAAATATAGCAAAGTGTACATTAATTGTAAACTAACAATATGTACATTTCTTTGCAAAGGTAGACTCTGGCATTAAAACTATTAGCATTTGGGCTGGTCCAGTGTGCTTGGCTGATGGGAGCACAGTGCTGATGAGACTAAGATACCAATTAGCCCTAAAGAGAGAAAAGCTGTGTCCTCCATGGCCCTGCTAGAACGTTTGATTCCTTTAACAGGTGCATGCCACTGGGCTACCAGGGAGAGATGTACCTATCCATTATCGTTAAAGGATAAAACTCAAACATTTCTATTGGTTTCTCTGATGATACAAACTTTATTTTTTGACAAAGAACATTCTTTATACTAACATGTGAAAATAGCTAAAGCTTCATTCAGACATTAATCTCATAGGAAATGTTTGTACAAAAGGCAGGGAGATGGAAGACCAAGACTTCTCATGACATTTCATCACAGAGCAATGGCAGAATGAGCTACAGAATGCAGTTTTAACACTGTATGTCTAGGGGCATAATCCTTCTAGTTTTAACTGGTAGCTTTTTTTTTCTAGGACTAAAGCCACCAGCATAATAAACATCTTTTAGATCTGCCTTCACCACAGAACTGTTTTTAGGAAACTCATCTATGATCCCAGGATTCACTGTTTGAAAGGAGTTGCTGGTGTTACCTTCAGAGACCTTAAATTGGTTTGAAATTATATAGTCACTAAAGAGATTGTGATTATCCTTTTAAGTTCTTTTTTTTAATTTGAGACGGAGTCTCACTCTGTCAGTGGCACAATTTCAGCTCACTGCAATGCCTCCTGGGTTCTAGCAATTATCCTGCCTCAGCCTCCCAAGTATCTGGCATTACAGGTGTGTGCCACCACACCCAGCTAATTTTTGTATTTTTAGTAGAGATGGGGTTTTGCCATGTTGGCCAGGCTGGTCTCGAACTCCTGACCTTAAGTGATCCACCCACCTCAGCCTCCCAAAGTGCTGGGATTACAGGCGAGCCACTGCACCTCGTTCGTTTTAAACTCTTTATGCCTCAGTTTCCTCCTCTCTAAAATGGGGATCATAAGGGTACCTACTTGATAGAGATACGTAATACATGAGTTTAACATAATATGCTTAGTAATTGGTACAAAAAAAATAGAGTAAGACCTACTACTTGATAGCACAACAGGGTGACTATGGTCAATAATAAGTTAATTGTACATTTTAAAATAATTAAAAGTATAATGGGATTGTTTGTAACACAAAAGATAAATGTTGGAGGGGATGGAGACCCCATTCTCCAAGATGTGATTTTTTTTTTTTTTTCTTTTTTTGAGATGGAGTCTTGCTCTGTTGCCCAGGCTGGAGTGCAGTGGCGCAATCTCAGCTCACTGCACCCTCCGCCTCCTCTATTCATGCCATTCTCCTGCCTCAGCCTCCTGAGTAGCTGGGACTACAGGCACCCACCACCATGCCTGGCTAATTTTGTGTATTTTCAGTAGAGACGGGGTTTCGCCATGTTAGCCAGGATGGTCTCGATCTCCTGACCTTGTGACCCATCCGCCTCAGCCTCCCCAAGTGCTGGGATTATAGGTGTGAGCTACCGTGCCTGGCCATGATGTGTTACGCATTGCATGCCTGTATCAAAATATCTCATGTACCTCATAAATACGATACACACCCTCCTCAAAAATTAAAAATTATTAATTGTTAAAAATTAAAAAATTATTAAAACAGCCTTTAAACTAGTAGCCATATATAAATGTTAGCTATTACTTCTTCTTTAGGCTTTGGACAAGGAACATATTTGGCACTGGAAATAGACATATTTGGCACTGGAAACTATAGTGCCAAGCAATTAGTGAGTGCTCAGTGAAGATTTGCAAGTGACTTAATAGCAATTGAAGGAACACATAGAAGGATTGACTTAGCCTTGCCTTCTTGACCTGTTTATGTTTTTGTTTCCCTTAAACTTTATAATTTCGGGATTAGGAGCAGCTGGTTGCTTATATTCATGACTCAAAACACAAAAAAAGCTCAGCGGGTCTAAGAGGGAGCGCAGCAATGTCTTTCACAGCTTAGACGGCAAACGGTGAAAGTTTATTTCCACGTTAACTGTTTTCATCAATGAAAACTGGTTAGAACATTATTTTTGGAGTGTTAGATACTGAAAAGATTGACTGTAAATCCATAATTTTCACAGCTGTGTTCTCCAAAATTTTCTTTACTCCTACAAGTGAAGAATGAAAGTAACAGAAATATATCTATGTGTGCATAGGAAGTCCTTTGCTTTTGGGAATTCTCCAGTTGGTAATTCAATTAATTTGCTACAGTAACTTATAATCTCCTTCTCAGAGTTAACTTCCTGATCCTCTTGAATTGCAGGTGTATTTGTCAGGTGTGGACAGGCAGGTCTGTGGTTGGGCTTGCATCTTCCTCAACAGTTCTACTTCTGCCAACTGGGTTATAAAAAGCCCTGCTGCAATCTGGTGGTTTAACTTGAGGTATAGTTTCCCAGAGAGACAACGTTAGGCATTAGGTTTCATAACCAGACCAAGGAATTCAATTAATCTTACTATCCATGAAGGGTAATTGGATATAAATAGCACTAGAGAATCCAGCCACCATTTATGACAATCATTGTAGGGGCTGTTTTTAGGCTGTCAATTTAGTGAGCTAGAAATACATCTTTCTTAAAAGTGAAATTAGGGACTATACTTCTCTCCACCCTCCATTTGCTGCCTATGAAGGTGAAGTGGTAATTCTGGCCAGGCGTGGTGGCTCACGCCTGTAATCCCAGCACTTTGGGAGGCCGAGGCGGGTGGATCACCTGAGGTCAGGAGTTTGAGACCAGCCTGGCCAACATGGTGAAACCCCATCTCTATGGGAAATACTAAAAAAAAAAAAAAAACAGCCAGATGTGGTGGTGTATGCCTATAATCCCAACTACTCAGGAGGCTGAGGCAGGAGAATCACTTGAACCCAGGAGGCACAGGTTGCAGTGAGCCGAGATGGTGCCACTGCACTGTAGGCTGGGCAACAGAGAGAAACTCCATCTCAAAGAAACAAAAACCAAAACAACAACAACAACAAAACAAAGTGATGATGCTTCTAGTCTTCACCTAAGTAGGAGATGATTCCTCTGGACAGACAAAGGATGAGAATGAAAAGTCAGGGGGAAGCAGGGAGCCCTGGAAAACAAGAACCATCTGCTGGGTAACCTCTGAGCTTAGTCTGCCTTTTTTGAAGTTCCCAGGGCTTGATTTATGGCACACTATGAACTCTGCTGTTACGATTCTTTATTTCCAATTACAGCATGATCTTCTTATTGAATGATGAGTTCCTAGAAGATTGATCCTTGATGTACCTTTTATCATCACTGTTTAATCACAATGCCTGTCACATACTAGGGGCTACATTATTGTTGAAATGAAATCCCTCCAGTTTCTAACCTTTCCTAACCTGTTCAGGAGAATTATATAACTTGATAGGTTCTTCACTACCTCTCCTGTCGCTCAAGGAAGAACTCAGCTTTCTTGATACATCTTGTGAATTTCATTCCAAAAAAGTGAAATAAAAACAGGGCATCTATTTCTACCCAGCTCCTGTAGAGAAAGACAACAGGCCATGTATCTGATAGCTGTGTTGGCCATATGTCAGTGTGCTAGCCTGTGTGAACCTTGGTCCCTGTAAGGAGAGGGGTATCCCCACTAAGTGATTCCCCATCTGTGGCTAATTGTACTCTATGCCAGCCAGTCAGTGGTAAGTCTAAGTGGTAGAGATTGGTTGGATTTCCAATGTACCCTAACAATAGACTGTGTCCTATCCTGCCTTGGTTTACCTAAGACGCTTCTGCATCTTTTTTTTTTTTTTTTTTTTTTTGAGACGGAGTGTCGCTCTCTCGCCCAGGCTGGAGTGCAGTGGCCTGATCTCCGCTCATTGCAAGCTCTGCCTCCCAGGTTCACACCATTCTCCTGCCTCAGCCTCCCAAGTAGCTGGGACTACAGGCGTCCGCCACCACGCCCGACTAATTTTTTGTATTTTTAGTAGAGATGGAGTTTCACCATATTATCCTGGATGGTCTCAATCTCCTGACCTTGTGATCCGCCCACCTCGGCCTCCCAAAATGCTGGGATTACAGGCGTGAGCCACTGCGCCCGGCCAAATCTTTTCAGCCTATTCCAACTCTTATCTCTTTATTTGAGTTACCATGACTAGGACTCAATTTCTGGAGATTAAAAAATCTTGACCAAGACAATACAGGTAGGTCTTTAAGGACCAAAAAAACCCCATCTTCTACATTTAAGAGGAAAACCAATCTTACAGGTCTTTACAGGAACGGAGAAGGAGAGCAGGGTTAGAGATCTGTAGTTACATTGATCAAGTCAGGTATGGTGATGTGCTGGACCTCAGCTGGAGGAGAGCGAATTAGCTAGAAACTCAGTGAGGAGGAAAGAGAACAGGGATAACTACTGATAGTAGAGCATGTATGTCCTGCTTTTTGAGAAGCTGAAGGCAGAATTCATTTATAAGTAAAGAAGATTCGTGGTATAGAGACCAGATACGTTAGGGGATGATAGCGTTTTATTTTATTCCTAGTAGACTCACTTGAGGAATAAACGTGGAGCACCAGTGGCTTGTGCTTAAATATGTCTTCTGTATATTTTGCTCAGTAGAGGTTTTAATTGGGATTATTTCTACTTCTAATGTATCAACAAGCCAGTGGTTAGAACAATTTCCAGAAATATTCACAATGTGTTCTATAGGAATGATTTCCCCCCAGTCTCATTTTGTGAGACTAGAACCCTCTGGAATTATACAATATGGGAATCTTGTGTGTAAAAAGTGTAGAAGAATTAAGCTTACTGGTGATACACATCTTGATGTCAATTGTTTGATTCATGTTCTTACTTTAATGATATTAACCTGTGAGATGGATTTTTGATCAATGGACTAGGTAGTGGCTTTCAGAGGGAATGCCAAGAACACCAGTGTCTGGCTCTGTCTTAACTCCCAATTAAAAAAAAAACTTTTAAAATAAACTTTTTATTTTAGAATAGGTATAGATTTTCAGAATAGCTGTGAAGATAGTATGGAGTTTCCATATACTCCACACCCAGCTTCTTTTGTTATTAGCATCTTATATTAATATGGTACATTTGCCAGAATTAATGAACCCATGTTAATATTATTAACTAAAGTCAATACTTTCTCTTTTCTTTCTTTTTCTCTTTCTTCCTTCCTTCTTTCCTTCCTTCCTCTTTCATTTCCTTCCTTCCTTTCCTCCCTCCCTTCCTTTCCTTCTTTCTTCTTTTCCTTTCTTTCTCCTTCCTTCCTTCTCTCCCTCCCTCCTTCCCTCCCTCCCTCCCTTCCTTCTTTCTTTCCTTCCTTTCCTCCCTCCCTCCCTCCCTCCTTCCTTCTCTCCCTCCCTCCTTCCCTCCCTCCCTCCCTCCCTCCCCCTCCCTTCCTTCCTTCCTTCTTCCCTTCCTTCCTTGACAGAGTCTCACCTCTGTTGCCCAGGCTGCAGTGCAGTGGTGCCATCACAGTTCACTGCAGGCTCAACCCCCCAGACTCAAGTGATCCTCCCACCTCAGCCTTCTGAGTAGCTGGGACTACAGGTATATGCCACCATGTGCAACTGATTTTTTGATACTTTTGTGGAGACAGGGTCTCACTGTGTTGTCCAGGCTGATCTCCAACTCCTGGCCTCAAGTGATCTTCCCGCCCTGACTTCCCAAAGTGTTGGGATTGCAGGCATGAGCCACTGTACCTGGCCTAAAGTTACTCTTTGTTTTACTACTTTTTTTTGTTGTTGTTGTTTTTTAATTCTAGGGAGCTGTGACTGCAAGGGCTACCATATGTTTATTGTAATACTCAGTGCTTTCCTCTATATATTGAAGCTACTCTATTCTGGATATGGTTCTTCAGCCTTCCTAACCCTAAAAATCACATTGGATCTTTAAAAATGCATGTTGCTAGGTTCCCCCGCTGAAGATCCTGATTTATTTGGGCAAGGGAGTCGCTGGGCAAGAACCTACCTTTTTTTTTTTACACACACACAGGTGATGCTAATAGAACAGTCTGTAGACTACATATATTTTGAGAAAATAGACCTAAACTATAAAGGGAAATTAAGAAATCCTTAATACCACTTAGAAGTTGCCATATCCATTTCTGTGGTGCTAGAGTAAAGGAAAATTTCATTGTAAGTTGTTTTTTTTTTTTGGCGTCACCCCAGAGCATAACATACAATTAGTATCTAACTCAATCATTTCTCTTCTTAAAAGCACTTTCCTATCCCTCTTGGATGGGCAGGGCCACTTTCCAATGTGCTGCAATAGCATTTTGTTAAAACCAACATCTCATGTTAACACAACTATTTGTGGGCTTACACAACAAGAATAGATGGAGAAATATATACCGGGAAGGAAAATATTATTATTAAAGAAAAACCTCAACTGACTAGCCACACTTTTATCCTGTAGGGATAGCAGAATTCATATCATGGAAATTTGTATGTTTTCCTTTAGAAAAACTACTTACGGAGCCCTTTGGTTATAAAACAAAAAGGCCCAGACCCATCTAGATTAGAGAAGAAGAAACAAAGAGAGCTAAACTGATCTGCATGATGAACTTAAACAGAGTCCTCCCTGAGGATGGAGAGAATGATCTAAGCTGGAACGGGCTATGTGAGCTTGCTTTGATCAGGCTCCAGAAGGAACAGGTTTCCAATCCCTGGAACTTAGAGAAGCCAGTGCAGAAATGGGCTGAAGCAACGTGATGAAAGAATGAGATGCTAGAGAAGAGAGACAATCAGAAAGAGGTTCCTTGGGGCAGAGAATGGTGGATGAGATTTAGGATCAGTGTTGCTCGATTCTGTCTGTTGCAAATTATTGCCTTTTATCCTAGTCCTTCGTATACAATAGCCTTGTGTTAATGGGTCATGTTTTAAAGCACAAGACCAAGGCAGATTGGACAGACCGAAAGCAGTATAAGGAGGTAGAGTCAGATGCCCCAAAATGATGAAAGAGAGGGTTGGAGTAGGAGTCAGGTCTGGGACTCCTCAGAATTATAGGTGAGTGTGCTGGATATCCTCATTCATATGCATGGTACTTTGAGTTGTTTGATCTGGACTCATAATGGCAGACAGACTTAAGGACTTTGGGTTATATTAACAAGAAATACCCTAAAGATTCTTTTGTCTTCCTGCAGATCTGAAAGATGAATATTGATAGAAACTTTAGTAACAAATGGATATCTCTCCTACCATTTTTCCTCTGATTATGTTGTTCTGGTTGTCTGTGATTCTTATTGTCAGCACAGTGCTGAATTTTCAAATAGACTCTTACTTATGAAGCTGGCAGTATTTCATTATTTATGACTTTGTTCAACTTCATCTAGTCTAAACACAAAGCAGATAGAAGTTGTGTTTTTCTATTGCTGACAGCAAAATTCTCTTGCATGAACATATTTCTTTACACAGACAAAAGATGTTGAGCAAGGCATGATAGTTTTTGCTAGTACAGCTGAGGAGGATGGATGGAATGACTGCTGCAATGTAAGAAACTAAGAAAAAATTCAAGGCAAAAGAGCCCAATCTATAAGCTAGTAAAACTGGGCTATAAACATGAAAATTAAAAAGATACATTTTCCTCTAGGCTTTGTGCTATAAATTGTATGAAAAGGGTGACCAATAGAAGAGGGAAATTTGTTTTTTAATCCTCTGGGAAATGCTAAGGAGTCATTTCTTTTTTTTTTTTTTTTGAGACGGAGTCTCGCTCTGTCACCTAGGCTGGAGTGCAGTGGCGCCATCTTGGCTCACTGCAACCTTCGCCTCCCGGGTTTACACCATTCTCCTGCCTCAGCCTCCCGAGTAGCTGGGACTACAGGTGCTTGCTGCCCCGCCTGGCTAATTTTTTGTATTTTTAGTAGAGACGGAGGTTTCACCGTGTTAGCCAGGATGGTCTCGATCTCCTGACATCGTGATCTGCCCGCCTTGGCCTCCCAAAGTGCTGGGATTACAGGCGTGAGCCACTGCACCCGGCCACTAATGAGTCATTTCTGTGTGTTTGCTGGGGGAAGCGATAATGGACTAAGGAGAACATCACATTAGAATATTTCTCATAAGCTGGTAGCTGTGTTCCTTCCAGTTTCTGAGAGCTGTCGTGGAGCCTGGTAAGAGTTTTGTGATAGTGAAAAGTTTATGGATAACAATATTTTCAAAGTCAATATTTTCATTGTTGCTTTAATGCTTATATTTTGTGTTGATGTCTTGGTTTTCCGTTGCTGCTGGAACAAATTACCACGAAGTTAGTGGTATAAAACCACACAGATTTGGCCGGGCACAGTGGCTCACACCTGTAAAATGCTGGCTCACAGTGGCCCAGCACTTTGGGAGGCTGAGGTGGGCAGATCACGAGGTCAGGAGATTGAGACCATCTTGGCTAACACAGTGAAACCCCATCTCTACTAAAAATACAAAAAATTAGCCTGGTGTGGTGGTGGGCACCTGTAGTCCCGGCTACTCCGAGGCTGATGCAGGAGAATCGCTTGAACCCGGGAGGCGGAAGTTGCAGTGAGCCAGGATCGTACCGCTGCACTCCAGTCTGGGCGACAAGAGCAAGACTCCATCTCCAAAAAAAAAAAAACAAAAAAAACAAAAAATCACAGATTTATTATTTTACAATTCTAGAGGTTAGAAGTGTGACGTGGATCACTGGGCTAAATATCAAGGTGTCAGCCCGTCTGCATTTTTTTTTTTTTTTTTTGAGACTGTAAGGGAAGGTCTGTTGGCTGGAGGCTAGGCCTGTCTCGCCTTTTCATGTTTTTCTGCCTGCTTTATATTTGCTGGCAGCTTACTAGATTGTGCCCACCAGATTAAAAGTGGATCTGCCTTCCCCAGCCCACTGACTCAAATGTTAATCTCTTTTGGCAACACCTACACAGACACACCCAGGATTAATACTTTGTATCCCTCAATCCAATCAAGTTGACCCTCAGTATTAACCATCACACCACTCATATTCGTTGGCTCATGGCCTGTTCCTCTATCCTCAAAGCCCTTAGTGTCACATCACTTGATTTTCTACTCCAGCTAAGAAAAGTTTTCTGCATTAAGGACCAAGGAGATTAGAGTGGACCTTCCTGAATAAGCCAGGATAATCTCCCCATCTCAAAGCCATTAACTTAATCACATCCATAAAGTCCCTTAGCAATTTTAAGGTAACATATTAATAGGTTATTGGGATTAGGACATACCACAGATTGACTATAGATTTCATGTTCCAATTCATTTTTTTCAGCAGAGCCACTGAGGAAATTTTTAATATAAGTTATGAAAAAGGATGGGGCAAAATTGGAATTGCATGATTCCTTGCTTCCAGTAAAAAAAAAAAAAAAAAAAAAAGGGTTAAGGATTAAGTAAAGGACTAATTTAAATTGGGCTCTCTATTCCAACCAATTATTCAAATTGTCTCATTTGATAGCCTCAGGGTGCTACTGATACTGAATAATTTGATCCTTGTCTGGAATCTTTTCCTTGACTTCAGTATTATACTTGTTCTTATCTACCTCAGGTTGAAATATACATGATGGCCATGACAGGTTTCTTGGTAAAAGAATTTGGCTTGTTTTTTCAACCCATCACTAGAAGGTACCTTTTGGAGCTGTCAGGTCATGGGGAATGCTGTTCTGGTAAGACCTGCCTAGACTTAGAAAACCATGACAATTAGCACCCTTAGAAGAGGAAAATTTGGCTTAGAGGCAGGTAACAGAGACTCTCTTTAGAGAAAGAAAGGGTCATTAAATAATCTAGTGCAACACAATCTAATAGAAATACAAAACAAGCCACATACATAATTTATCTAAAAGCCACATTAAAGTTTAAAAAGTAGATGAAATAAATGTTTATAGTATATCCAAAGTATCATCATTTCAACATGTAATCAACATAACAAATTATTGTTAAGACACTTTAAGTTCTTTTTCTATACACTATGATTTAGGATCTGGTGCATACTTCATATGTACAGCACACCTCAATTCAGTCTAGCCACATTTCACTTGTGCTACAGCCACAAGTGGCTGCTAGCATCTACTACATTGGTCAGAGCCTAGTAGAAGCTTATTGTACTTAAGGGACATCTTTAGATAACCTTGTTTATTGAGTCCTTCACAGCATTCTCCACTCTTATCCACATCAATTCTAAAGCTTGACCCTCCTTATATGAGATAGTGGCCACAACTGTCTACCTCAACACCAATGTACTACTTCCTTTTCTCCTGCCAATATCCACTAGAGAAGCAAGAAAAACTAGCACTCACCTCCCCATTCTTCTTTGCAGCTAGGGGTGGCCATGTGACACGATTGTGGTCAATGAATGGTCAGCAAAATTATGATCAAGGGTTTCTGGTAGCTGGTGCCTCCCCTTCCTTCTTCTAGGTGTTCTGAATGTGAGGCCTGGAACTGTAGAATCCCAAATAATCTCTAAGACACAAGGGCTGACACCATGAAATAATTGAACCAACGCTAACATTCACCAACCTCCACATTTCTTTCTACAAAAATCACTGGGCACAGTGGCCCACACCTGTAATCCCAGCACTTAGGGAAGGCAAGCCAGGAGTTCAAGATGAGCTTGGGCAACAAACTGAGACCCTGTTGCTAAAATAAATAAATAAATAAATAAATAAAGTTAGCTGGGCATGGTGGTGTGAGCCTATAGAGTAGGCTACTTGGGAGGATCACCTGAGCCCAGGATTTCAAGCCTGTGATAGTGCCACTGTACTCCAGCCTGGGCGACACAGCAAGACCTTAACTTTAAAATAATAATACGCCGGGCACGGTGGCTCACACCTGTAATCCCAGCACTTTGGGAGGCCGAGGCAGGCAGATCACTTGAGGTCAGGAGTTCGAGACCAGCCTGGCCAACATGGTGAAACCCTGTCTCTACTAAAAACACAAAAATTAGCTGGTGTGGTGGTGTGCCTCTGCAGTCCCAGCTAACTCAGGAGGCAGAGACATGAGAATCACTTGAACCCGGGAGACGGAGGCTGCAGTGAGCTGAGATGGTGCCACTATACTCCAGCCTGGGTGACAGAGCCAGACTCATCTCGAAAATAGTAATAATAATAATAATAATAATAACAATAATAATGAAGAAAACACCACAAAAACCTTAATTATTTAAGCCATTGTTCGTGGATTTCTCTTTGACTTGCATTTTATTTCATCTCTAAGTGATGCAAAACTTTCTGGAGCCTGTTCTGAACAGACTACCCTCCTCCTTTGCCCTCTGGCTTCCTGCTAGCTCTGACAATGGGGCACTACAGGGAGACAGGAAAGTAGGAGGAAGGAGAAAAGACTCCCATTTTCCTTTTTTGCTCCAATCAGGGTTGCCCTGAAATACCTAGGGGGATTTCTAGCTCCTTACTGGACTCTGACTGATACATCCCCTGCAGCCTCTTCTCTACATGGCATTTAGAAAGATAGTTTTAGGCTAGGCGCAGTGGCTCACGCCTGTAATCCCAACACGTTGGGAGGCCAAGTCAGGTGGATCACCTGAGGTCAGGTGTTAGAGACCAGCCTAGCCAACAGGTGAAACCCCGTTTTTACTAAAAATACAAAAATTAGCCGAGTATGGTGGCACGCGCCTGTAGTCCCAGCTACTTAGGAGGCTGAGGCAGAACTGCTTGAGCCCAGGAGGCAGAGATTGCAGTGAGACGAGACTGCATCACTGCACTCCAGCCTGGATGACGAAGTGAGACTCCATCTCAAAAAAAAAAAAAAAAAAAAGAAAAAGAAAACAAATGATAGTTTTAAAGCATAATTCAGTTCATATCTACAGTGGCTTCTGGTATCAATAAAAAACCCAAAGTTTCTGCTACAGCCAACGAGATGTTATTTCTTTGACCCTTTCTCCTACTTCTGCTCCGACACAACTGTCAGAGGCATTTGAACTGGAGTGACTCCATCCAGAACAGGGGCTGGGTAAAATAAGGATGAGGACTGCTGGGCTATATTTCCAGGAAGCTAGGCAGTCTTAGTCACAGGATGAGATAGTAGGTCGGTACAAGATACGGGTCACAAAAACCCCCCTGATAAAACAGAATGTGGTAAAGAAGTGGGTCAAAACCCACCAAACCAACATGGTGATGACAGAGACCTCTGGGCATCCTCACTGCTCATTATACACTAATTATAGTACATTAGAATGCTAAAAGACACTCCCACCAGTACCAGTTTTACCAGTACAGTTTACAAATGTCATGGAAAGGTCCAGAAGTTACCCTATATAGTCTAAAAAGGAAAGGAACTCTCAGTTTTGGCAACTCCTCACCCCTTTCCTGGAAATCTCATGAATAATCCACTCACTGTTTAGCATGTGATTAAAAAATAACCATAAAAAATAGCCAACCAACATTCCTTGGGGCTGCTCTGCATATACAGTAGCCATTCTTTTATTTCTTCACTTCTCTAATAAACTGTCTTTCACTTTTCTCTGTGGACTCGCCATTAATTTTCTTGCACAAGATGCAAGAACCCTCTCTTGGGATCTGAATTGGGACCCCTTTCTGGTAACACAATCACCCAGAGTTCCTTATTCTTCAAATCAAACCAACCCAACATGCTGTCACCTTAGGGACTCTGCCTGTAATAGTCCTCCCAGATGGATCCTCACTTTGCTCCAACCCTCCATGGGTTCAGCCCTCTGCTCAAATATCACCTCATCAGCAAGGGCTTCCCTCACCACCCATATAAGACACAGTTCTCTATCCCTCTCAATCCACTCACCTGCTCCTTGTTTTTCTCTAGTAGTTTCCCCACGTGATGTTTTGAAACTGCCATTGCAAAATTATAACCAAGAAAATTATTACGGTGAAAGAGAGCTGACCTAACCAACTTTGTCTTGCTTCTACACTCCTAGCTGTCCTTGTTCACTCATGGGTGTAGCCCAAATTAACTTTGGGAGGAACTTAGTTTATAGTTTAACTTTGAAACAAAGATGATAACAGCCCTTTCCCAAAACAATCCCCTTTCCATCCTGGGGACTAGACTGCTTTTGTAGGACTAACAAAATTAGCCAAAAGATGAGAAATTATGGTTTAGGAGTCATGCAGTTGGAGGTTACAAGATTCTGACCCTCCCCAAATTGCTCCTGGGGATAACATCACTATTGTAAAACCTAAGATCAGTGCTTGAGATATTTTGCAAACCCTGCACTTGACGGATCAATATACTGGCTCATCTGGTCTTGTGGCCCCACCTAGGAACTGACTCAGTGCAAGAGGACAGCTTCAGCTCCCTATTATTTCATCTCTGACCCAAGCAATCAGCACTCCCAACTCACTGGCTCCTACCTACCAAATTAGCCTTAAAAACTGCAATCCCCGAATTCTTGGGGAAACTGATTTGAGTAATAATAAAACTCCCACACAGCCAGCTCTGCATGAGTGACTCTTTCTCTATTGCAATTCCCCTACCTTGATAAATTGGCTCAGTCTAGGCAGTGAGCAAGGAGAACCCACTGGACAGTTACAGTTTTACATGCTTGTTTACCCATTTATTATTCATCTCTCCCCACTAGAATAAAACTCCAAAAGGGTAGGAGCTTTGACTATTTCATTCATTGCCTTATCCCCATTGCCTGGAACAGTTTCTGAGACAGGACTCATGGGAAAAGGATCAGTGGGAAGTGGAAAGAGATGGTATCAGTTTCAAGTATGATGATTTTCAAGTTGCCCCTTGAATATTCCTGTGGACATACCCAGTTGACAGCCAGAGACACTTGAGTCTGGAGCTAATGGAAGACATATAGTTAGTTGAATTAGATTTGATTAAAGCTATAGGTTTAGATGAGAACATCCAGGAATAGTTCATAGGAGAGTCATGATAAAATTGCCCAAGACATAATATCAAAGAGATATTGATACAATGATAGAGGCAGGAGGCAGAGAAATTCCAGGCAGATAGGGACAGGTCCCTGGCAAAACTCCACCTTCAAGCCAAAAAGCCTGAAACCCATGGCCCAAAGTGAGAACTTCTATCCGTTTTCCTGCTTAAATGTTGCCTTTTCCTAAACTACCCCTGACCCACCCCACCCCCCATCCTGTGGCTATAAAGACCCCAGACTCAGTCAGAGAGAAGGGGAGAAGTGGCTGGACATCAGAGAGAAGTGACTTGACTTCACAGGGATGGCTTGACTTCAGAGAAGAGTCTGGCCATAGATGGCTGGACCTAAGGGGAAGATTACCTGCCCATCCCATCCCCTTTCCAGCTCCCCTTCCCCTGAGAGCCACTCTCACTGTTCAATAAAATCCTCCGCATTCACCATCCTTCAACTTGTTCATGCAACCTCATTTTTCCTGGAAGCCAGACAAGAGCTTGAGAGCCATGAGTGCAGACAACCAAAAAAGGGCTGTCACACTGGCCCTTTGCCCTTGGTGGTGGAGGGCAGCTGCCTCGTGATGAGGCAAAGGGCCTACTGAACTGTTAACACTTAAGCTGTCCGTGGATGGCAGAGCTGAAATAGCACTGTAACATGCCCTCTCGGGCTTCAGGGGTCTCAGGTAGCGCCACCTGGATGCTGCCATGGGGCCTGCATAGAGTTTGCTCCTGCCAGCACCCCAAAGCAGCTGGCCAGATCCGGTATTTGCTTGCCTACTTGCTTCCTCCCACAAGGAGTTGAGTGTGGCAAGCTGAGTAAATGGAGTTTGTTTCTGCCAGCACTCAAAAGTGCTCCCTCCAGTTCCTGCACTTGTTCACTCATATTTTCCCTCCTGTGAGAGGTAGAAAGGGGTGGGCTGAGTAAACAATGCACCCCTGTCTTGAATTCCACAAAGAAGTCAAGAAAATATCCTGCTTCAATACCAGAGGGGCTATGCAGCGATGTTATGAATGACCATCAGATCAGAGAGAAGTGGTGCTGCAGAAGTCCCTAGAGGAGAAATTGTCCAGGGGAAGGTAACTCAATGCCACAGAGAAGATAGGTGAGATCAGGACTAAACCTGCCCTTTTGGTTTGGTAACTAGGGAATGTAAGCCAAAAATAAAATTCTAAGCCCTTCCAGCTGACTGATGGACCCCTCCCCGCCCCCATCTCTGCCAAGGGCATTCCAAAGAATCATGAAAAACTAGTACAGGCCATGACGAGAAGGAAGGGTCTGACATGCCTCATTATACCCTCCTTCCTTTGGAATTCAGGCATGACTAACCAGCACTAACATTAAAACAGCAATCTTAGGACTGACAAAATAAACTCCTTGTAGCAATAAGATACCAACATGACAGATAGCAGGCCCTGAAAGAAACAAAAATATTTTACCTGAAAACATATTTCTTTGACATATTTTGAAATGGCCCGGCCAAACTGTATCTTATGAGGAAAATCTACATTCTGTAGAGAATCGGTTTCCATTTTCAGGTCTTTTCCCTCATCCAGGAGATAATTAACTAAGAGTCTGGCACCTTTTTAGGTCTGATAAGAAACATTGACAGTCTGTTCTCTGAAGCCTGCTACCTGGAGGCTTCACCTGCATAATAAGAACCTTGGCCTCCACATCCCTTATCTTAACCCAGACATTCCCTTCTGATTCCAGGTCTTTAGATACCACCTTTATTCTTTCAAAAAATTGTCAATCAAAAATCTTTGAATTCACCTATGACCAGAAGTCTCCCTCCTCACCCCTCTACCCCTCCAACATACATCTTACATGTATTGAATGATGTCTTATGTCTCCCTAAAATGTATAAAGCCAAGCTGCAGACCGACTACCTCGGGCACGTATTCTTAGGACCTCTGGAGTCTGTGCCGGAGGCCATGGTCACATATTTGGCTCAGAATAAATCCCTTCAAATATTTTAACAGAGTTTGACCCTTTTCCTCAACAGGAAGCTTTGTCAATGCTGGTGAGGGCCATCGTGTAACGATGAATTGAGAGTTTTGTGGAAAGTCGGATTACCATGGATTGAAGAGTAAACAAGAGGTGGGAGGGTGTGGGTTTATCTTTCGTAAAGAATGTCTGAAAGGAGGAAAGACATTTCCTAACTACAAGACGGATTAGGTCAAAAGCAAATTGCCTTTTTGATTTGGTTTTTTAAGAGGAGAGATAGTTGGATGTTCCACACAGCACTGGAAATGAGTGACTGTTGCTGAGGTCACAGGCCAAGGCCGACTTGGAAGCCCTCTGTACTCTACATGGACACCATTTCCAGACTCGCTGTTGCGCAAATCTGGGTTCACAGAGGTGCCTTGCTGAGTCTCTGGCACTGTCTTTTCAGTAAGTCCTCTTTTGAGACGTGAATTGAAAGCACCATAGAAACAATGGACCCTCCTGCTGTGCTCTGAAGCAGGCCTAGCCCCTGATCCTTTACGTTGCGGGGTGGAACCCAGTCCTCTCTCCAAGTTTGCAGATTTGCTATCTAAAGAATTTGCAGGCCGGGCGCAGTGGCTCACGCCTTTAATCCCAGCACTTTGGGAGGCTGAGGGAGGCGGATCATGAGGTCAGGAAATCGAAACCATCCTGACCAACATGGTGAAACCTCGTCTCTACTAAAAATACAAAAAATTAGCTGGGCGTGGTGGCAGGTGCCTGTAGTCCAAGCTACTCGGGAGGCTGAGGCAGGAGAATGGCGTGAACCCGGGAGGTGGAGCTTGCAGTGAGCCGAGATTGCGCCACTGCACTCCAGCCTGAGTGACAAAGCGAGACTCCATCTCAAAAAAAAAAAAAAAAAAAGAATTTGCAAAACCTTATACATTACCCTTTTTATGTCTTTTTGTGTGCAGGTTGCATATTGAAAGAAGATCCTTGGAACAGACAGATTGGTATAGCCCAGAGCTTCCCAAGGTAAACACACAAGCCAAGTCCTAAAAGCACCAGGTTAGGGTAAATGAAAAATTTGAAAGGAGCAAACTTGCTTTTGTTTTAAAATATCATAGTTTAATGAGAAATTTGAGCCTTGGTGACTGTCTTAACCCTTTTTTTTGTGAACATTGATGATATGCCTTGATCCATAGTACGCCACAGGTACGTGATCCTTTCACAAATCTATGGTGGTGAAAAATGTCTCCTTATAATGTGTTGTGTACTGGTAATCTGAGGCTGGAAGACTTGTGGATGTGGTAAAAATCAGTCTTTGTGGTTGGCCCACATTTTTTTTTCTTTGGCCTCTAGCAAGTGCACCCTGTGTGTGCTGGCATAAGAACAGTGTGGATCCATCACCTTACTGGCTTGTCAGCAATTACATAAGAGAGCTCCACTTTCACTGAGAGTAACAATAATAATTTCTTCTGAGGACTTTTCTGGAAATGAAAACCCTTTAAGCAAAAAGCAGTGATCTAATTTGGAAGCAATACCTAGCAGAAAGTGTATTCGTTTCTTAGGGCTGCCGTAAAAAAATGACCACAAACTGTGTGGCTTCACACAACAGAAATGTATTCTTTCCCAATTATAGAGGCCAGAAGTCCAAAATCAAGGTGTTGACAAGGTTGGTTCATTCTGGAGGCTCTGAGGGAGAATCCGTTCCATGCCTCTCTCCCAGCTTCTGGTGGTTGCCAGCAATTCTTAGTGCTCCTTGGCTTGCTGATCCCTGACTCCAAATCTCTATCTCCGTCACATGGCATTCTGTCTGGATGTCTCTGTGTCCCTGTCTTCACAGGGCCTTCACATGACACCAGTCATTGGAACTAGGGTGCATTCGAATCCAGTACAACCTCACCTTAACTTGGTTACATCTGCAAAGACCCTATTTCCAAATAAATTCATACCTACTTGAACTGGGGGTTAGGGCTTCAACATGTCTTTCTGTGGGGACACAACTCAATCAAGAACAGGAGGCCATTGAGAAATAGGTATTTAGAAGAGCTCAGTAAGGATCCACACTTAGCATACAAGGAAGGAACATGGTATGCTGAGTAGTGAATTATAACTTTTATGTATTCAAGCTTTGGTAAAAGCTGGAATCCCTCTGAGGAAATTAAAAAAAAAATCCCACAGACTTTGATAGAGCCTGAAATTTTTCATAGTGGAAAGCAGATTAGCCCACTCTGTCTAGCACATATAGCACTTTCCCTCTTTTTAAATTAGATAAGTCTGGCCTGGAAACTAGAAATCTCAGTTGAAAGCCATAAACCATTTAGAAGTAGTCAGAATTATAGTCATTTTCAATGCACCATACCCTGTAAGAAGAGCATCTCCTTAATCATAATATCTGACTCTCTAGACCATCCTTTTATAGACATTGAGGCTACAAAGGCATTTTCTTGATGGATTTCATGGTACCAGGAACAACTCAGAATCTGCATAGCTTATTTTAGGAAATTTGCCAGACCTTAGCCTTCTAAATTTGTGTAACTTACATGATGAATAGTATATCGAATATGAAAGTCTATCAAAATAAACCAAATATTTCTTCTTATGATTAGAATACCTGTAGTTTGTCTCTGTGAGTTAGGTATTACATTATGTTTCCTCTGGGTTTATTTCATTTTATAATTTAAAAAAATTATAGTGTATTATTGTCCATCTGTGCCATTATTTTCCTTGAGTTTAAAGATGTCACATCAAACAGAACTCTTTTTTGAACTGAATCTCTATCACTGGGGACCTGCACGTTTTGAAGCTGGCTAGGACTAAACATTTTCTTCATACCAGCTGTCACAAATAATTCAGTCTGCTAAATTCCAATACACTGGCAGAATGGGTGAGCAGTCCCTTGAAAAGAGAATTTTAAATATCAGTCTCTTCTCTCTTATATCAGTGTTCAGAAATTCCATTGAAAACATTTGGGGAAGCAGACAAAATTGGTAATAATGGAATTAGAGTGCTTTCCACATGCCCATTTTGTGTTGATCTGCATTTAGGTGGAGGTTAGAACTCAGTCCCTAAGTCTTGAAAGCTTGATGCATGCAGAGCAATGTACTGAGACTATGGGTCCCTGCCCTCAGGAATATTACTGCCTCACCCCTCAAGAAGAAAACAATGGTACTAGTAACAACAAAATGCTGGAGACTGTATTAGTTTCTTTTTGCTGCTGTAACAAAGTACCACAGATGTAGTGGCTTAAAACAACACAAAATTATTATCTTACAGTTCTGGGGGTGAGAAGTCTGATGTGGCCTTCGCTAAAAATTAAGGTGTTGGTATGACTGGATTCACTCTGGAGTGCTCTATGGGATTATACGTTTTCTTGACTCTTCCAGCTTCTAGTGGTGTCACATTACTTGACTCATGGACTCCTCTCAACTTTAAAACCAGCAATGGTTGGCCAAGTCTTTCTCATGTTGCGTCACTCTGACACTGACTTCTGCCTCCCTCTTCCACATTTAAGGACCCTTGTGATTATATGGGCCACCCAGGTAATCCAGGATAATGGATCCAGCCGATTGGCAGTTTTAATTCCATCTGTAATCTTAATTCTCACTTGCTACATAGCCTAACATAGTCACAGGTTCTGGGGATTGCAATGTGGACATCTTGGGAGGTGGTTGTTCTATCTACCGTAGAAGAGAGTAAATATATCCCAGAGGTCAGTCATGTATCCTCTTCTGATCAGAAAGGTAGGAGGCTTTGTTCTGAACTGTGCTGCTCTGTAAGTATATTTTACTGAGTCATTCTGGCACTGGGTGCAGTGAGAGACAATGCAAATCTCAAACCGTATCCAATTTCTGCCTCATTATTGTTACCAAAATGCCAGGGTCGTGCTGCTCACCACACAGAAAGCCAATCACTGAGACAATGAGTATTACCAGGAAAGAAGGCTTTAATTGGGTACTGCTGCCAAGGAGATGGGATATAAGTCTCAAATTGGGGGTTCATATAGCAAGGAAGTAATGTAGCTACATATATTGTGTTAGTTTATTCTCACATTGCTATAAAGCACTATCCAGCCAGGCATGGTGGCTCACACCTGTAATCCCAGGACTTTGGGAGGTCAAGGAAGGTGGATCATTTGAGGTCAGGAGTTTGAGACTAGCCTGGCCAACATGGTGAAACTCCATCTCTATTAAAAATACAAAAATAAACTGAGTGTGGTGGTGGGTGCCTGTAGTCAGTCCCAACTACTTAGGAGACTGAGGCAGAAGAATTGCTTGAACCCAGGACATGGAGGTTGCAGTCAGCCAAGATCATGCCACTGCACTCCAGCATGGGCAACAGAGTGAGACTCTGTCTCAAAAATAAATAAATAAATAAATAAATAAATAAATAAATAAATAAATAAAATAAGAACTACCTGAGACTGGGTAATTTATAAAGAAAAGAGACTTGATTGGCTCACACTTCCACAGGCTATACAGGAAGCATTGCTGGGGAAGCCCCAGGAAACTTACAATCATGGCAGAAGGGTCAAGGGGAAACAAGCACGTCTTCACATGGCAGCAGGAGAGAAAGGGCAAAGGGGGAGCTCCTACACACTTTCAAATAACCAGATCTCATGAGAACTCTCACTATCATGAGAACAGCAAGGGGGAAGTCCACCCCCATGATGCAGTCACCTCCCACCAGCTCCCTCCCCCAACATTGGGAATTACAATTCAACATGAGATTTGGTTGGGGACACAGAGCCAAACCATAACATACAGGAAATCGGGAATTAGGGGGATGTAAGGAAGAGGAGTTGTCTAAATGCAGTGATCTGGTGAGTTTCAGCTTCTTGATACTCTCTGGACGGTCTGGGGGTCAGTTTCCTGGAAAAGATACTCAAATTAGATAAACGTAAGTTTCAAGTTTTAAGACCAGGAGGGTCAATTTCTATGTTTATTCAAAAAGATCACAAACATCAGTTCTACAAGGAAATTAGGCCAGTTTCATTATCTCCTCCATTACCCCCTAAACCTGAGCATGAAATTGTCATCATCTTTTCCAGTAGCTGGGAAAAGCTAAAGATCTTGATTTTAAATGACAAATCTAAAGATCTTAAGAAGGGCATCAAGCAGACGCCCTTCCCACTCTTCCATCAAGGAAGAGTGTCTGCTTCCTTGTTCATAGATGATGGCTTCTTGTTGTGTGTCCACATGGTAGACGGGCAAGGGATCTCTCTCAGGCCCCTTTTATAACAGCACTAATCCCATTCCTGAGGGCTCCACCCCTCTGACCTAATCACCTCCCAAATCACTTCCCACCTTATAATACCATCGCCTTAGTGGTGAGAATTTCAACATACAAATTTGTAGGAGACATGAACATCCACAGCATAGTAGATATGCACCACATCAATGCAAGATGTTAACAGCAGGGGAAATGCATGCAGAAGGACGGGGGATATAGGAACTTGCTGTATTTTCAGCTCAATATCTCTATAAACGTAAAACAGCTCTAAAATATAAACTCTGTTTATTTAAAAAACAAAAATGCTGTCTAGCCAGTTTCTTTTAGGGTCCAGATGTGGGGGCCATTTACATTTGGGACTGTGTAGCATAAAGGAAAATTATGTAAAGCATGAACTGTGTAAGCTCTGACAACATGTCCTTGTGGGCAGGAGCAGACTGCAGTTTCTGAGGCAGATAAAACACAGGGTCCTCTGCAGGAAAAGAATAAATACAAAATGAAGTAGGAAATAAAATACTTATATGGAAGAGGCTTTTCAAGTGAGGGATCCTGACACTTACGCTTCATTAACTTTACGACAAATCTATCTTGGCTTGTGTGTGCTGGAGCAGAGAAAGTAGGGGTTCTGAGGGAGGGCAGAATGCCGTAAACACAGAGAGGCAAAGCTGAGAGACCCAGAGAGAGGGAGAGAAATCATTTGAGGGCCTTCCTTTCTACTTTTTTGTTGCAGGTTTTATTTTCTTGTGAAGCCGAAATTTGCTACCCATGAGTATTACCAACAACGTGCCCATGTTAGCTTAAACTAGTGTGTTGGAACCAAATACCCAGCGGACTCAATACCCCTTATGAGGAGGGGAGGGGCAGTTGGAAGTGGTTCCATTTTGTAAGTGTCACCACTGAGGCAGAAAGCCAAGCAGTAACCTGCTGAAGAAGGGCAGTATAGTATGGATGGCTCAAACAGAGCCTACTTCTTTGACTTTCAGTCCGATGGTCTCTTCATTGTCTTTGGAGGGGAGTTAACACCTCCTGAGAAAGCCAGTGCCTTACGATCTCATTACTTATTCCCTGCCCATATGACTGGTTCTGAGGTTCCTTGAAATTCAATTCTGTCTCCGTTGGAGACTGAGAAATAATGAACTGAGGATAAACCAGGGTAGGTGTCATCAGAAGATGACATTTTTGACAGTGTGTCCAGAGGCCGCTGTTTATTACAGTTGCTTATTGAGACCTTCTCCTGCCTTCCACTGGAGTGATTTGCAGTGAGGGTATTTTTGTAACGTTTCCTCTAGGAAGTTTCCTTTCCACTTCGATGTAACAAAGGAAACAGACAGCCTTAATTTAAGCTGAATTCAACTGTAGGCTCCTTAAGCCCTACAGTTAGGATACAATTGGACAATGTAGCAAAAGAAATAACACATATCGGAGATTTGTTAGAAAGAATGCATGCGGCACGTGTTGGCCAATTATTCTGGTGTTACCTGGGGTGGCATGTTATTTTATGCTGTGGCCCTATTGCTAGTGATGGCCGCTGTGTATTTGCTGTCCAAATCCATGGAGATAGTTCCATGCCTTTCTACTGTGTACACTTGGCAGCTGCTGACTACAGACATAAGAACAGAATCTCTGAGGGTAGATGGAGAAGCAAATTATGTGACCATTTTTCTGTGTTCTCAATGCCCTCACTGTATGTAAAAGTAAAGAATACAATTTCACACCATCTCTCTTTTTAAGCAATTACAAGATGTCCAGGTCAATGCTGAGAGATTTCCAAACACTAGCACAAAAGTCCTGAAAATGGTCTTGGAAAGGAGGAATGATTACTCTCTCCACTGGGGCAGGTGGAGAAGTGGCAGACACAGAATTCAAACCTAGGTCTCCCCGACTGCAGTGATCTGTTGCCCACCCACTGTTCAACCTTCCATCATAGTACTCACCAAATGCCTTCCCAGATGGGGCCCTCAAGTGCCTGCACCATGTGTCATCTTTGTATTTATAATGTCTAGCTCAGTGCTTCTTACTCTCTGACACAGGGCCTCACTCTGTTGCTCAGGCTGGAGTGCAGTGACACCACATAACTCACTGCAGTTTTGATTTCTCAGGTTCAAGCTATCCTCCCCCGTCAGCCTCCAAGTAGCTGGAATGACAGGTGTGAGCCACCATGTCTAGCCTCAATGCTTCTTAAAGGAAGTGAGTGAATGAATGAGTTGTAGCCCCAGCTTTGATCGAGTTGCTCAGAATGTCATAAAAAAGGTGGCCATGTGGATGTTTTGGTGTCCTTTTTCCACGGGGATTTCTTCCTGTGCTGGAGGTTCTCTCTTGAAAGTTAATGTGTCTTAGCACAGTGCCTGAAGTGATCTGTGGGCTGGATCCTCTTAGGCAAAAGCCCATCTGTAGGAATCAATGTTTGGCTTATCCAGTAGACAAATTAGTCTGACATCACTATCCCTTTTGAGGGACAGGCTGTTGTCTCCTTGTCAAGAGTGGATCATTTGCTGTTTAGTTTTCCTTATTTGGTACAGAAGGGCTTGGGTTTGGGGGTGAGTGATTCAGCACTTGGGAAATCAGCTATTCTGCATGGCATCAATGTTTTGGAATTTCTGAAATAAGTCTTGTGGATTCCTCTCCACTCCTCTTCTGTTTAGCACCACCTACACCTTGGTAACTCTGTCTCCTGGCACTCATTCTCCTTCAGTTTCTCCCCCACATTCCCTTTCTGCTGCCTGATGAATCTCTGGGGGAAAACTACCTCTCAAGGTTTTCCTGTCAAATGTTCCCTGGTAATGAGAACAGAGCTGAGTTTTTGGGTCGTTGCTATGGAGAAAGTGTGTTTTCTCATTGCCCTATTATATTTGAGCATGTTCCCAGTCTGAAATCTGCGGGTGACACTGCATTTGCACCCCCTTTTTAGGTCTGTTGTATCTCAATTATATAAGCCTCAGTGTGCTTTTTGTTTGTTTTATTTTTAACAGTTTTTGTGTTCCCCTTTTACCACCCAGTATAACAGGTGGCCTCACGTCAGTGGTTGAGGTTGAAGACCATGAACCTAATATCTCTCCTGCATTATATTGCATGCATTCTGCTGCCCTTCATGTGGAAAGAAAACATTCAATTTTTAGATTCATGTGAACAATACAGAAATAACCAATATGTGATGAACACTGGCTCCTTCCATACTTCTCACATCTATTGGCTATTCCTGTGCTTCTGACTAGTTTTTATTTAACAGCATTGAATGCTCAGGCATTGATAGATTGTAGAGCTTTACCTTTCTTTCTTTCTTTCTTTCTTTCCTTTTTTTTTTTTTTCAGCTGAATCCTTTCTTCTATGGAAATGGTATGAAAACCCGACAGGAAAAACAAATAACTGAGGTGAGAGAAAGGGGCTCAGAGCTCACCACTGCTCTTGTTCTTTGCGGGGGTCCGTCAGGTTCATCCACAGAACCTCTTGGGCTGGCAGAGTTCAGATGGAAACCCACTCTACAAGTTGCCACAAAAATGAACAGACTACATGGATTTTGGGAGCTTACAGCTGAATGGGGAAAATGTTATGTGACCTACGCGCAACTCCTAGTCAAACAGTATCCTAATTGCTTTAAGAGCAGCAAGGTAGACCCTGAGTGTCAGACAGTATGGCAGACAGGACAGTGGGCATTGGAGATCTGGTCAGAATCCTGATTCTTCAACTCTCTCTTTGAGCAAATCAACTTGAACAACTTGAACTTCTTTGAATCTGTTTCTGACTTGTAAAATGAAAATAATGTGACCTACTTACTTTTTCCAGATTTGTTGACAGGATCAGGCATAGGATTGAGTGCAAAGTACTTAATCCAGTGCCTGGCTTATTGTCAAAGAGAGTATTGATAAAGACATTCCTCACAAGAATAATAGCTACCACCATTGAGTACTTTCTACATAGTAGTCACAGCACTAGACAGAACTAGGAGGCTTGCATCAGTCATCTCAGTATCTTCTCTAAGCCTCTTCATGAGAAATCTTACAGATCAGGTCATTAAAATACAGGCTTAATATCTTTTTCATATATTTATTCATTCATACAACAAATATTTACTGAGCAGCTCTTAAATGCCAGGCACTGGTCTAGTCTTGGGGGACACTACAGAGATCTCTGCCCTCATAGATTAGATGTTGCTTTTTTGTTTGTTTGTTTGTTTGTTTTGAGATTCAGCCAGGCTGGAATGCAGTGGCATGATCTTGGCTCACTGCAACCTGCACCTCCTGGGTTCAAACAATTCTCCTGCCTCAGCCTCCTGAGTAGAGGGGATTACAGACCCCCACCACCACGCCTGGCTAATATTTGTATTTTTAGTAGAGAAGGGGTTTCACCATGTTGGCCAGGCTGGTCTCGAACTCCTGACCTCAGGTGATCCGCCTGCATCGGCCTCCCAACATGCTGGGATTACAGGCATGAGTCACCGCGCCTGGCCCAGATACTGGATTTTAATGGAGTAAACAGACTATAAAACAGGTGCATTACTTGGATGGTGGTTCAAACAGAAGGAAATCTCTGAGATGACCCTCAGGTTTTAATCTTGATGTTTTTACCTGATAGTCAAGATCTGGCTCTGCTCAAGGAATCACCCCATATTTACCCCCTGAGGTCTGAGATGATTCTTTTCTCCTGGAGTTCATAATCATGGCACAAATGCCACGTTTATCAACACTTATGCTTTAAGGTCCCGTATCATCTCCTTGAAACAAACTTGCTTGGAGATTCTGTGCTTGTTCATGGTTCCCAATTCAGTCCATGCATCCAATCCAATTTTAAATGTCTTCTATTCTGGGAAACTGCCCTAAGTCCTTTAGGTCTTCCCTGCTCCTAGTACAGACTCACGTCTGTCATAGCAGTAAGCTTCAATATCCCAGTTCGTTGTTTATGTATCTCCCTCCTTACTGTTCTCTGTGTTCCTTCAAGGTAAGGACCGTCTTTTATTTATTCCCTTTGTATCCCCAGAATCTAGCACATATAGCACTCTATTCTTTTAAGCTAATGATAAAGAAAAAGACCAATAAAAGATCTGTAGATATAATATATGTGTATTTACACAAATGTCTGTACTGGGGGAAAAGTACAGCTGAATCTTTCAATATGTTTTACCACCTGCTCTGTAGATGCTGTAGATTGGCAGCTATAACGCGTGGGTCTCTGTGATTGGTGAAGGTGGTGGTCAACTTGGTATTTCTAAACAGGTCTTTGCGTTTATCTATCTGCATTTGCTTACCATGAGCTATAATATTTAGAAATATGCTTCTAATACTATTATCTCAAAGTTCTTGCTCTGGAATGTAAGCATCTTGATTTAGATACAGAGAATGATAGGCAATGAATCCTGCCTGAAACGAATTAGCTAACTGGTTCCAGTTCTCCTAGAGAATGAATTTTCATCTCTGTCCTTCTGTCTTCTTTCTTCACATCAGTCCAGGACCTTTCTGATGTGATTTGTCATAATAGAACGGTAATTTACATCAACCATCCGAATGTCCCTATGTAAGTGGATCAGGGATTACTTTTACTTGCTCCTTGCGTGACTCAATTTTGGAGAACACTCAACTGTTTACTGTCAGAATCTGTTCTCGAACGAGACAGATGTAATGTGAAAAGTTAACAGTGCCCTGTGTCTCTGTGATGTTTGCTCCCCCAATCTGTTATGCATTGTTTTCTCAAGAGTCATTTTCTAAATCCCGTGAATGTGATGCATTGATGATCTCTGCTTCAGACTATAAAGAGGGCTTAGAAAGAAGTAAACGCTCAAGAGTTTAACTGGCTTAGTGTTTGGAGTTGCCCTTAGTGGGCTCAAAGGATGCCATTTGCCTGTAAAAACCAGCCACCCCAAGTCAGAGCCAGATGGAGGTGTGGCACTACAGGCAGAATATTAAGTTTGGCACCTTTCCAAACAAAAGTTGTTTAAATATTTTCCAGCATAGGTAAAGAGGAGAGGCTAAGACCTGTGTTGGAGAAGGAAAAGGAAGGAGGACATGGGGGGTTGTGCTCAGTTTCTTTGCTATTGCTCCAAGAAACTCAATTTTGGCCCCAACTTTTATAACCCACATAGCTAAACAAACTGAGCAGGTTACCACATCTTCTTCTTGGGCCTTGTCTCATCTCTCAACCCAGCAGCAGCTTCTCAAAGTATTCTTCCCCATCGAATGGAGTATCTTCTGAGATGTGCACAAAGTACCCCTTTCTCCATCTAGTCCATGTCTAGTGAAGTTTTTTTTTTCTAATCATGTATTAGTGTCCCTTATAGACTGAAACCCGGGACAGAGGCCTCATGCCCCCCTTTGTCAGTCTTCCTCCAGATAAAAATCTCATTTATGACTCACTTTATCCTTTAATTCTTCAGGCCTGTATTTTGCACATCAAGCTTCTACAAGAGTAGTTGGTGCTTTCGTCCTGAAGTCGAATTCTATACTCTGTTCTCAAGTGGGTCATGGACCCCATCACTAAAGCACAGAAGAGAAACCTCTTCCTCCTTTGGGCCTATCTATATTCCACTGGGCTATAGGCCTCACATCTTCACCATGCAGTATAGTTCTCATGACCTTACAGCCACAGACCCTAGCCCCACTGCTCTGAAATCCTTGGACCAGCCATGTGTGCCATGCAACATTACCTTGCCTGGACTCTGGCTTGTCACCTTTTCAAACAGCAGAGGAGCCTTTGCTTACCCCACCTGTGGGGCTAGTTTTCCCTGTAGCTGATCAGGACCTTCATAGCCAGTTAGCATCTGCTTCTCAGATGGCGAAGGTTTACTAAAAGCACTCTACAGAGGCTACTTTCCTGACAGCTGACTGCATCCCCCATGGGCTAAACCATCTAAATCTCCTTCAGCACCAACCCATTTGCTTTACACCTTTAAGATTTCATACTATGCTCAATTTCTCACCATTGTGCCTGAGACTCCAAGGATTAATTCCACCAAGTCTATGTTAACTGTCCTCTAGTTTTTCTGATGCTCTGTTTGTTTCCTTCACAGAACTTCACATGTTGTAATTATTTTCCTGTTCCTTTGCCTGTTAATTTCTTTGCCCCTTGATACAGTTTGGCTGTGTCCCCCCATCCAAATCTCATCTCAAATTGTAATCCCCACATGTCCAGGGAGGGACTTGGTAAGAGGTGATTGGATCATAGGAGTGGTTTCCCCCATGCTGTTCTCCTGATAGTGAGTTCGTTCTCATGAGATCTGATGGCTTAAAAGTGGCACTTCCCCCTTGCCTCTCTCTCTCTCCTGCTGCCATGTAAGACATGCCTTGCTTCCCTTTCATCTTCCACCACGATTGTAAGTTTCCTGAGGCTTCCCCAGCCATGCAGAACTGTGAATCAATTAAACATCTTTTCCTTATAAATTACCCAGTCTTGGGTAGTTTATTATAGCAGTGTGAAAATGGACTAATACAGAAAATTGATACCGGGATGGTAGAGTACTGCTGTAAAGATAACCTGGAAGTGTGAAAGTGACTTTGCAACTGGGTAACAGGCAGAAGTTGAAACAGTTTGGTGGGCTTGGAAGAAGACAGGAAAATGTGGGAAAGTTTTAAATTTCCTAGAGACTTGTTAAATGGCTTTGACCAAAATGCAGATAGTGATATATGGACAGTGAAGTCCAGGCTGAAGTGGTCCTAGATGGAGATGAGGAACTTATTGGGAACTGGAGTAAAGGTGACTCTTGCTATGCTTTAGCAAAGAGACTGGTGGCGTTTTGCCCCTGCCCTAGAGATCTGTGGAACTTTGAACTTGAGAGAGATGATTTAGTGTACCTGGTGGAAGAGATTTCTAAGCAGCAAAGCATTCAAGAGGTGATCTAGCTTTTTCTAAAAGCATACAGTCAGTCATATGCATTCACAAAGAGATGGTTTGAAATTGGAACTTAGGTTTAAAAGGGAAGCAGAGCATAAAGGTTTGGAAAATTTGCACCCTGACCATGAGATAGAAAAGAAAAACCCATTTTCTGGGGAAGGATTCAAGTCTAAGCCAGCTGCAGAAATTTGCCAATCACCAAGACAATGGGGAAAATATCTCTGAGGAATTTCAGAGATCTTCAGAGCAGCCCCTCCTATTACAGGCCCAGAGGCCTAGAAGGGAAAAATGGTTTAATGGGCCAGGTGCAGGGTCCTGCTGTTCTGTGCAGCCTTGGGACTAGGTGCCCTGCATCCCAGCTGCTCCAGTTCCAGCTATAGCTAAAAGGGGCCAAGGTACAGTGGCTTAAGAGGATGCAAGCTTCAAGCCTTGGCAACTTCCCACGTGGTGTTGGGCCTGCAGGTGCACAGAAGACAAGAGTTGAGCTTTGGAAACCTCCACTTAGATTTCAGAGGATAATGGAAATGCCTAGATATTTAGGCAGAAGTCTGTTGCAGGGGAAGAGTCCTCATGGAGAACTTCTACTAGGGCAATGCAGAGGGAAAATGTGAGGTTGGAGGCCCCACATAGAGTCCCCACTGGGGCACTGCCTAGTGGAGCTGTGAGAAGAGGACCACCGTCTGCCAGACCCCAGAATGATAAATCCACTGACAGCTTGCACTGTGCACCTGGAAAAGCCACAGGCACTCAACGCCAGCCTGTGAAAGCAGTTGTGGGGGCGGAACCCTGCAAAGCCACAGGGGTGAAGCTTCCCAAGGCCATGGGAGCCCACCTCTTGCATCAGCATGCCCTGAATGTGTGACATGGAATCAAAGAATATTACTTTGGAACTTTAAGATTTATTGAATGCCCTGCCAGGTTTTGGACTTGCATGGGGCCTGTGGCCCCTTTGTTTTGGGCAATTTCTCCCATTTGGAATGGGAACATCTGCACAATGCCTGTACCCCCATTGTATCTTGGAAGTAACTAACTTGTTTTTGATTTTGTAGGCTTATAGGTAGAAAGGACTTGCCTTGTCTCAGATGAGAGTTTGGACTTAGACAATTGAGTTAATGCTGAAATGAGTTAAGACTTTGGAGGACTGTTGGGAAGGCATGATTCATTTTGAAATGTGAAAAGAACATGCGATTTGGGAAGGGCCAGAGGCGGAATGATAAGGTTTGGCTCTGTATCCCCACCCAAATCTCACTCTAATTGTAATCCCCAAGTGTCAAGGGAAGGACCTGGTGGGAGATGATTGGATCATGGAGGTGGTTCCCCCATGCTGTTCTCATCATAGTGAGTGAGTTGAGATCTGATGGTTCTAAAAGTGGCAGTTTCCCCTGCACCGTCTCTCTCTCCTGCCACCATGTAAGACGTGCCTTGCTTCCCCTTCACCTTCTGCCATGATTGTAAGTTTTCTGAGGCTTCCTCAGCCATGCAGCACTGTGAGTCAATTAAGCCTCTTCCCTTTATAAATTACCCAGTCTTGGGTAGTTCATTACAGCAGGGTGAAAATGAACTAATATACCCCTGCTGAACTCTAAGCCTATCAAAAGCTGACAATGTCTAATGGTTCACTGTAATACCCTTGAGCAACTAGCATAGTGCCTGCACTCATTGGCCTTCAATTATTGTTAAATTAATGAATGAATTTTGCACCATCATTTTAGATGGAATGGGATGCTCTAGAAGAATTTGTTGTTGATTTCATGACCATATGTAGAAAGGCTTGTTCTAGAGGCAGATGGACATACATAATAATTAAACAAGCCAATGTTTACATTTGTGTAAAATGCCTATTATCTTGTAGTTGAATCATTTCCAATTTTTCCCAGTGTAATTTACTAATGTGCTAAATTTAGTATTTGTAAATGAAGTCTTGAGTTGCCTTAATATTCTCTCTTCTTTTCTTAAATAATTCATGACCCGAAGTACCCTAACCTTTTATTTTCTCTCTCTACCTGTTGTTTCCTACTGTAATTTTTTAAAATCTTAGGCAACCTGAGAGGCAGCTGAATTCTCTTGTCATGTTGTATCATGTCAACATTACCACACAAGTTTCTCCAGAGGCTGTCCTGTAATTACACTTGATTGGCTGATTATTCCTGAAAGGCAAAATAAATTTTACAGCTGTCTAGGTAAACTTTAAAAAAATCCTCCAAAATGTGATATGTGTGAGGCCTGCCTTGGGATCATGACTTTCGTTGGAACTAAACCAATGGTCAATTACCCATCATGGTATAGGCAAGTTCACCATCATCAACAAGAAATCAGTCTTTTTTGTCCTGTGCCTTCAATATGATATTTCTCTCTACTAGAGAGCAAGAACATCTAGTCCCAAAGCCTATAGAATGTTAGTGGTTGCCTAGCAGCATCATTTCCAGAGCAAGTCTGTGGCTTTCTAAGCAAGGGAAGGGGGTAACCTTCCTTTCTTTCTCAGCTCCCTGTGAGTCTCTTGTATTTTTTCCCACTGTGTTGACCTCTGGCTGATTGAAAGCCTATAAGATGATGTGTGGGAAAACTCTTTCAGACAGTTAAGTGTGAACACAAGATGGGATTATCACCTCTCATTGAAGCCCATTCTAGTCCCCGATTCTTTAGCGCAGTATCTTTGCAGTCAGAATATGAATCACTGGTCGCCAATTTTTGGTATATTCTGATGCGAGCAGAACTGCAAATGTTGGCCCTGACAAGCAAATTAACCAGCTCCTAAATTATTTTGTTTTTTCTTCTGGAGATAAGTGGCCTGTTTTGTGGTCTGTTCTTTTGGTCCTCTGTCTCTCATTCCCCAAGCACTGCAAGGTTGATTTTTAAGAATATGTACTGGTGATTGCTGCTATTTCCAAGTGAGTTTGATTTACTACTTTGTTTATTTTAGGTATTACTGCACTTTCTATTTGTTGAGCCTCCTTAATTATTTCTCCTTATGTTTTATGTCTTCAAAACTTTTGTGTCATGCATCTGCCAAGCCAAAATCAGGAGTTCAATAAAGTCACTTGAGAATTATAAAAACATTTAGTTGTTGGGAGATAAATCTCTATAGGTCTCAAACATTTCTGCATGTCTTGTGAACAGAGCTGCCTTTGTTCTGGGATATCTTTTCAAGGATGCTCGCATAGCCAACAGCCTTGGAAGATAGAGATACTGTCTCCCTCCAGAGCAAAGGGAAGATCTGCTTAGCCTGGAAAGATAATGATAGTATCTCCTTCTGGAGCAAAGAAGGAAGTTAGCTCATGGTTCATTATAAAATATGTAGGTTCCCTGCACTTGAGCCCCTCTCCTTTAGCACACTCCATTTCTTAGGTCTCTCTTTATATTTCACCATGGGAATTGGGGCTTGGAGAACTGGTGCAAATGCTAATACTCTGTTGCTAAAGCTGTGAGTAATAAAGACTTTTGCCTCTGATTCAGGAATCTTGTGTCTTCTGCCTGCATCTGTGAAATTGTGGCCAGACAACTTATTGTCTTGAAAGTATGGTAAAATATCAGACCCTTCATAGTTCTAGTCAAGTTCTTAGTAGCTTAATGCTCACTAGTTCAGTAAATATATGTGTTGGAACATATTTAAAATTGGTCTTGATACATTTCTTTTAAGGAACATTTTAGAAATTTTAGAGACCTGAAATTCTACGTGAGTTTCTACCAAGAGAAGATCAACTTTTGGGTTGAAAGAACTGAAAATGCAATGATCATCATTGCATTTTATTAATCAAAACTTATTTTCAATCTTCATTTTCAATAAAATTAAGTTAAAATTTCTTAGCTGGCATAACAAAGATAGTATGGATTTGGCTTACCTTACCTTTCTACATATGCCCAAAGCTCCAGAAAACTCAAATGTTGGAAGTAACCGATCTATTTCACTAGACTGTTTCTTTTCTGGTATTTCTCTCAGTGGATGGTACTGTAATCTAGCAGCCATCCAAAATAAAACCTGAAAGCCCATTATTCTTCCCTGTTCTTCATCATCCACATCCAATCATTAGTGTCTTAAACATCTCTGTTTTGAAACATTGCATGTGCAGAGACTAAAAAGTGCATTGTATAAAATAGAGAGTATATTGGTAGTTACCAGAAGCCAGGAAGGGTAGGGGGAAGGGGGAGATGGAGAGATTGATTCATGGGTACAAATATACAATTAGATAGAATAAATAACACCTGGTATTTGATAGATCAGTGGGGTGACTACGGTTAATGTTAATCAATTGTACATTTCAAATTAGCAAGAAGAGAATAATTCAAATGTTCCTAGCATTAAAAAATGATAAATATTTAAAGTGATGGAAATCTCAATTACCTTGATTTGATTATATGAATGTATCAAGTTATCACATGTACCCTGAAGATATTTACATTTATTATGTGTTAATAAAACAACTCTAGTCTTTTAAATATGTCCCCTATTTTCCACGCTTAGTATCAGAACTCTGTACTTTTTGCTTGTTTGAATCATTGCATTAGCTTTCTAACTGGCTTCTTTAATTCCTGTTCGTATATTTAAAATCTATCCTCCAAACTGGGCTTGGACCAGTGTGATACATCCAAAATACAAAACTGATGCTGTTTAAAGTGTGCTAGCAGCCCCCCTTTCTACAGAGAATAAAGTCCATGCATGTCAGGATGGCCTCCATGAACTGGCCCATCTATATCTCTTTGGCCTCATGTTTATTTTATGATCTGTGGGAGACGTATGGCTAGTGACCAAGAGCAAGGGCTCTGGAGTCAAAGCATCTGTTTATATTCTGGTTTTTTCATCTATGAGCTGAGTGACCCCGGGAAGATTTAAATAGTATTCCGTGGCTTAGTCTCCTCATATGTCAAATGGGAATACAAAGAGCAGCTACTCATAGGGTTGCTGGAAGAATTTAAAAAATAATTTGTATAAAAACACACATTGGTCCATTTTGTGCTGCTATCATAGAATACTACAGACTGAATAATTTATAAACAATTTAAGTTTATTTGGCTCACAGTTCTGGAGGCTGGGAAGGCCAAGACTGAGGGTCTGCATCTGGTGAGAACCTTCTTGCTGCATCATGACATGGTAGAAGGCATCACATGGTGAGAGAATGCAAGAATAAGAAAAAGTGAAAGGTGCTGACATCACCTTTTATAAAGACACCACTCCCTTGATAATGAACCCACTCCTGCAATGACAACATTAATCCATTCATGAGGATGGAACCCTTGTGACCTAAACACCTCTCATTAGGTTCTGCCTCCCAACACTGCTGCATTGGAGATTACATTTTCAACACATGAACTTTGGGGAACACATTCAGACCATAGAATAACATTTAGTGAAGTGTCAGGCACACAACAGATATTCTACAGTGTCAGTTATATTAACATTAAACTGCTTGTTTTCATCATGTGCCATGTTGTTTTTCTATTCTTTGTCTTGCTCTCTTTTGTTTTCCTTTGTGTAAAATGTTCTTGCCCTGCTTCACTATGGAACAGTGGTTGACAGCATGGGCTTTCGGCAAGATTAAAACAGGTTTGGATTCAGACACTTCCACGGATTAACTGTGCAACATTGCAAAGAGTGCTCAAGAAGTGATTATTATTATCCTATGTACCCTTCAGGATTCAGCTCAGGGGAAATCATCTCTGTGCCAGTTCTGAGGCTATTACCTTTTGGCACCAAATCTATCCTTCCATAGTTGGCTTTTTGATGCTGGGGCCAGGATTCTGCAACCTGCATTTCTACTTTGTCTGCAGGCTCCCTGTTAGGCTCCCTCTACTTGGGGAGGAAGACGGAGGCAGCAGGGCTGAGGGAGGAAGAAGGGACTTGCGCCTCCTGTTTGTGTCCTGTGTGCCTCCTGCCTGCTGCCTGTTCCTACTGGGCTGTTAGTTCTTGTTTTATCTTTTCAAAAGACAGAGATTAGGGTGAGGTCAATGAAGCATCTGCCTCAGGCACAAAATTTAAGGGAACACTAATACTAAGGAATCAGGATAAATTATTGTATATTCAAATATAATATTTAAAAAAATCAAAATTAAATTTAAAAAACCCATAATGAACAAAATATCAAAATTTTAGTAGAGACCAGTGCCTGCTGAGCCACATTAGAGCCTGGGGCCACTGGTTTTAATAAAAACAAACTCATCAATAATATATTCAAAATCTACATTGTTGCTAATTTCGTTTTCAGTTGAGAGAATTACTGTGTTTGACAATTTCTCCTGTCCAAGAAATGACCTTTAATAATTTTTACTTAGCTTAAGCTGATGTAAAGTGATAGCAAATTAGCTTTTGGCATAAGTAAAATATTAAACTTAAAATGACACTGTGGGCTGAGAGTAGTGGGAGTACTGGGAGTGGTGGGAGTAGTGGCTTATGCCTGTAATCCTAGCTCTTTGGGAGGCTGAGGCGGGTAGATCATTTGAGCCCAGGAGTCGAGGCCAGCCTGGGCAACATAGCCAAACCTTGTCTCTACAAAAAAAATACCAAAATTAGCTGGGTGTGGTGGCACATGTCTGTAGTCCCAGCGACTCAGGATGCTGAGGTGGGAGAATTGCTTGAGCTTAGGAGGCAGAGGTGGTTGTGAGTTGAAATTGTGTCACAGCACTCCAGCCTGGGCAACAGAGCAAGACTTTGTCTCAGAAAAATGAAAAATAAAAATAACATTGTGATTTTTAATACACCTACTTTTTAGACTTTCAATATTTTTCTTTTGCCTTTTTCTTTTTTTTTGAGATGGATCCTCCCTTTGTTGCCCAGGTTGGAGTGCAGTGGCATGATCTCAGCTTTGTAACCTCTGCCTCCTGGGTTCAAGCAATTCTTCCACCTCAGCCTCCTGAGTAGCTGAGACTACCAGTGCACGCCACCACGCCCAGCTCATTTTTGTATTTTTAGTGGAGACAGTGTTTTACTACACTGGCCAGGCTGGTCTCGAACTCCTGACCTCAAGCGATCTGCCTCTCTCGGCCTGCCAAAGTGCTGTGATTACAGTTGTGAGCCACTGTGCCCGGCCAGTATTTTTCAATTACTTTAATGTTCTGGAAAAAAATTATCTTAAAAAATATACAAAATTCCCAGCCAGGTGTGGTGGCTCATGCCTGTAATCCCAACACTTTGGGAGGCCGAGGCGGGTGGATCACGAGGTCAGGAGATAGAGACCATTATGGCTAACGTGGTGAAACCCCGTTTCTACTATAAATACAAAAATTAGCCAGGCATGGTGGCGCACGCCTGTAGTCCCAGCTACTCAGGAGGCTGAGGCAGAAGAATGGCGTGAACCTTGGAGGCGGAGGTTGCAGTGAGCCAAGATTGTGCCACTGCACTCCAGCATGGGCAACAGAGTGAGACTCTGTCTCAAAAAAAAAATATATATATATATACACACACACAAAATTATGTATCTTTCTTTGCCTCAGCTCCCTATGGTTCACCACAGCACTGCCTTTTCACTTATCTAGTTCTCAAGTTTATATGTAGGTAACTATTCTTTGATGCCCTTATAGTTACACGACCCTGAGTGGTCGACATCTCCCAACTTCTTAGAGAGACAAGTGGCATTCAGCCACCCGAGATTGAGCAACAACAGGTCTCTTCTTTTTATGTGGCTCTTCCACCTACACGTGCCTACCTGCCAACTAAACAGGCACATGTACTCTAGTCTTCCTTATCCCCAAAATCCAGCTTGCAGATGGAACGAACAACTGCCTGTCCCCCTCATGACACCAACACGATAAAAAAGAGTCATTCCACTAATCCCTTTACTTGTGGGTCTAGGACTTTCTGCCTCCACTATTGCACTTGGAACTGGAATAGCAGGCATCTCAACCTCTGTCACAACAGTCTGCAGCTTCTCTAATGACTTCTCTGCTAGCATTACAAATATATCACAAACTTACCCCAAAATCTTACTTCGGTCTAATCTCTCCCACTTCAGGTTCCTGTGCCACCCCTAATCCTGCTCGAAGCAGCCCTGGGAAACGTCACCCATCACCCTCCATACTGCCCCTAAAATTTTCACCCCAAGTTTTCATTACTCTTTCTCGTTTTATTTCTTCATTATTAGCATAAAAAGGAATGTAAGGTCCTCTGAGCTGGCCACACCATGGTAAAGCCAAGGCCTTCCCCCCATGATAATGTACTTTGTGATATTCCCCCTCCTTGTGAGTGTACTTTGTAACATGCCTCCCTGCTATTTTGACAATACATCCTCCCCGCCCTTGTGAAGGTACTTTGTAACATCCTCCCTGCCCTTGAGAATGTACTTTGTAACATCCATCCCCTGCCGGCAAAAATTGCTCCTGACTCCACTGCCTATCCCAAACCTGTAAGAACCAATGATAATCCCACCCTTCGCTGACTCCTTTCTCGGACTCAGCCCACTTGCACCCAAGTGAATAAACAGCCTTGTTGCTCACACTAAGCCTGCTCAGGTGGTCTGGTATACGGACACACGTAACAATATTAAGTTCTCTCTGTGATTTCTACCTCGTGAATAGATTCTGAATGATACAACCTCAAAGTGCAGAGTGGATTTCGTCCTGTTCTCTTTCCCTCTCTTGGGCACTTCCCCACATTTATACTTTGCTAAATTTCTGTATTTCAAGAAATACAGTCCTCCCTGCCCTGCACAGGCATTCATTTTTTCCTGTGCAAATTCAATCCATTCTTCAAGATCCATCTCATATGTCATGAAATCATTCTTTACCCTTCACCAAATGAAATGTTTCCTTATTTCATGGGACCATAGAGCTGTACTGACATGCATACCATCTTACTGTGCCTTGTTTTTTTGTTATTTGTGCATATATCTTATTCTGCCCCTTCCTCCCATCTGAGTTGTAACTCTTTGAAGATCAGGGATGGATCTTCTGGTCTTTCTCATCTTTGAACATTTCCTATTTGGTGAGGTCAGGAGCTTTGGAGACCTAGGCACAGAGAGAACTGGAGAAACAGCTGGGTCAGGAAACACCGGGCTTCTGCACACTGGTGGGAAGCAACGCTAGTAGGTGTTGAAGTTAGTTTTCTTTACATTCCCAGTGATCTCAAAGCTTGCTTTCTTTTTTGCCATTTCTGCCTTGATGCTCAATTTTGGTCCTGAAAGGAACGATTAACTCCTCTTCTTTCCTTATCCTGCTGAGCACAGGGTGGCATTTAAAACAGTTGGGAGCGCTCTCTCCCCCAAATTAGAGAGAGACTTCCAGGAAGCAGAAGTTCCCTATGGGATGTTTGCCAGTGGAAGTCAAACAGCCCTGCTGTGAATGGCTTTGTGAGTCAAGCCCTTCTCTTCACAGAAGTGATATGATGCTGGCAGGACCCTTTAATGAAGGGACCATGGTAATTGAGATCAGTGGGGATGTTCTGCTTACTTCTATAGCAATCAAAACACCTCCTACAAAATCAAAACATTAGGAACAGCCCATCCTCAGCCTCCCACTGGCCCCAACTTTGTTCTTTTAGAAAAGTCAAAGCCCACTAAGACTGGGGGGTAACTTTGTCAGAAGTTTATTTATATAGCATAAAGACGATTATTTTCAAAGTGGAAGCCAACTGATTTCAGACTACAAAAAGAATTTTCCAAAAACAAAGCTACGAGGTCAAGTTTCAGCTTCATAGAAGGGATAATTTGGGTAAACTTCGCCAACCACAATAGAATATGGCATATTAAATTACTGCTCTGGAAAAGGCATTTGCGTTTGTAGACCTCAGGAAGCCCTGCATCTTGAGTGCAGTCTGAGCTGAGAGCTTTTCCTAAGAAGCGTGCATCTTTATAATACTGACTGCTGACCCACTTTAAGGTCTTTGTCCCCAAACCACAGAGAGAAAAAACAAGATAATACAGGTCGTACTAGAGACTCTTGTACCTTGGTGTATTTATGCACCCTTCCAGACTAGGGCCATGGTTGATTTCATGCTCAACCTCATGGCATTATTTACTGCAGAATAGAGGATGAAAACCCCAAAGTATCCTACTAGATTCCTGGTCCTTTCAGTATCTTTTCAAAAGCTTGGTGGGGTTTTCTTTTAGAGTCAGCCACATTAACTCTTTTTGATCATTAAGATGCTCTTTGCAGTAACCTTCTGTAGGTAAAGGGAGACATGGTATACACCTAGACGTAACCGAAAGAGAAAATATATTTCCCTAGGTCCGTCTGTTTCTTGTTTTACCTTCTCATTTATTCATTCACTGAGAGCATACTCTGTGCCTGCACCATGCTAGGAGCTGATATGCAGCATAAATAGGAAATACATAATCAGTGTCTCCGAGGAACAGCCTCTTCAAATACTCAAGCCTAGTGTAATTAAGGTGGCTCCCTCCGGATCATTGAAAGGCTTTAACAGCAATAGCCCCTCAACTGAGAAACTTCGGATGTACTCAGTGAACTAAGTCAAAGCCTCAGATATTTGGGCATGGGAATTTTATGCAAAAACTAAAGGTGCTTTTAAAATACAATAAGTGGCTATTATTCACTCTGCCCGCCCCCACCAAGTGGTTTCAACCAGGGGCAATTTTGCATCCCAGGGATATTTGACGGAGACATTTTTAATAGTCATAACTGGGGAGAGAGTGTTACTAGTATCTGATAGGTAGAGGCCAGAGATACTGTTAAACGTCCTACAATGCACAGGACAGTACCCCAAAAAAGAATAATCTGGCCTCAAATATCAGTAGTGTTGAGTTTGAGAAACTGTTTTCCACCAATACAACTGTAACTTTTTTTCTACTTTCAATCAAGAAAGACAACTATTTTGAAAAATAATGCTATACTTGCCGAGTTTATAACTTACATTTCACATTAACAGTAAGCTGTAATTGGTATTAACATTTATCTTGACTGTACAAATGGGTTTTTTTCCCTGTCTTTCACTTGTTATCACATTAGATGTTGGGAAAGAACTAATATTTTTGATTCCCAGTAGTTCTGCCTGACTCTAGCTTATGAGCAGAAAACCTCTTTTGATCTTCAACTTCTTGCCTCTAATGGCCTCAGCAGACATTCTATGCATCTGCCCCCATCACCTCTTTTCTCTTTCTCAGAAAGGTCCTGGGAGTTTAGTATTCTTTCTTTAGAGATAGAAAACCCGAAAGCAAAAGGAGAAGGCTTAATCAAGGTCACCTAGCAGGGCTTTGCACGGGCTTTCTGCCTCTCCTCCCTTGGCTCATTATTCACTGGTCCCTTCAGGGGAAATGTACACTATAGATCAGAAAAGACTATCATCAGTACTCCACTAAATGTGTAAAGGTTAAGTTTAGTCAGGCAGGTGATTTATACTTGCTTATTTCCTTTAAAACCTCATGGAGAATTAAGGGAGTTTTCAGCTAGGATGACAAGGAAGGAAATCTAATATTTCAAAGTTCTGCTGTTGTTATTCTTCTTGGAGCATGAAACTATCATTTGTTTAAAAATTCCATGTATCCAGGAAGGCTTGCATCAGAATACATTTTTGTAGTCACTAACTCATCATAATTTGATTAAACAAAAAGTTTGGTGTTGCATCCTTTAGGAATATCCTGAGTCACATCATTCATTCAAGGCATATCCTGAGTCACATCATCCACCCAAGGCAAAGAAAGTGGTCTGCAAAAGCAAGGGTCAAGAAGTCTCATGAGGAGTGTAGTAGACCGACTGGGAGGAAGTTTCCAAAAAATGATATGAAAGGGTTTGGTTTGGTTATGGTGATCATAAAGTGACAGATTTTTATAAAACTAGTGGAACTGCCAACTTAGGAGATTTTTAAGAGCTAAGTCAGGCCATTCACTTTCTTTCCTTAGGAGGCAAAAAGCAATAATTCACAGTTATACGTGGGGAAAAAAAGCATATTCCCTCCTTTCCAATGTAACTCCCTACCACCTTTTCTCCTTATTTTCCTTTCTTCTGATTTTTTTCTTTAATATTATGATCAACACATATGAAACAATATTTGGTGTCAAAGATGTACTTAGAGTAAACAACATTTCCTAAGGCCTTATTTACAGTGTTCGAAACTTGACCTGGAGAGCAGGTAAATTTTTATGTTAGTGGCCCCACCGAGAAACAGAGAGCAAGGTGGTTCACCATGGCGCAGGGACATTTTGTGTTGGGCATGACAAAATATTTGTTTGAAATTACAGTTATGCCCATCACCACAGTAAAAGGTGACTTTCAGAATACTTTAAAATTCAATAGCTTAATAACGTGTGGATCCACCCCTCCACCCCCACCTCTCCTTGCTATTTCTGAGGTTAAGACTTGTACTCTTGTCTGAGGAACATGACTCAGAATTAGAGTACATAGTCTATGGAAAGATCATCAGCCTTGACTTCCTGGGCTCAGGTGATCCTCCCTTCTCAGCCTCTGAAGTAGCTGAGACTGCAGGCACACACCACCGTACCATGCTAATTTTTTTTTTTTTTTTTGTAGAGATGGTGTTTCTCCATTTTGCCCAGGCTAGCTCAGGTGATCCGCCTGTGTGGGCCTCCCAAGGTGCTAGAGTTACAAGTTTGAGCCACCGCTTTCTTTATATCACTTTACTATGTAAATGACTTCTTAGTTGTGAATACATTAGATTTCGTGGTAAATAAATTTCTTCTCCCTGGGTTGTGGAAATCTGAGTTTCTAATTTCATGACAGAACAACTCAGCAACCAACTGTGTTTCTTAATTATAGTTTCATCTGAATGCTGCTTGTCTTAATTTCTTATGCTACAAATGACATAATAG
The DNA here is from genome assembly GCF_009828535.3 of Hylobates moloch. Classification (NCBI taxonomy): domain Eukaryota; kingdom Metazoa; phylum Chordata; class Mammalia; order Primates; family Hylobatidae; genus Hylobates; species Hylobates moloch. Next base: position 20,212,890 of record NW_026652289.1, on the reverse strand, counting down.
TAGCCCAAAGATATGCCTTCTAAACATGGCTCTTTTAAAAGCTCAATAACTTAATGGTGCGTTTTCGGCTGAAGCCAGTGTTTTGTTGGTACAATTCATAATTGCTTTCTGTTAAAAAGCATGACTGTGTATATTAGAATAGAATTTAACCCAATTTAGTATGCTAAGGCACGAACAATCAATGGAACATAACCAACAATTCAATGATAAGACTCAAAGAAAAAAAGAAACTGCCAATCAACCAAATATTTGCAAAATTAGTTGCAATAGGCTGAATTTTGTGTCCCCTCTAAAAATTCATGTGTTAAAATCCCGACACCCACGAGGATATTATTGGGAGGTGGTGCCTTTTGGGGTGGGGCCTTTTGGGAGGTCCTGCCCTCATGGATGGAATTACTGATCAGGAAAAAGAGGCCAGAAAGAGAAAAAGAGTGGGGAACACTCTGCCCCCGACTCTCATCATATAACTTACATGAACATTAGCATTCCAGAAGACAGTTCAGTGGTTCTTTGAAATAATCTGGAATTAGGGAATGTCGCCTAAATTTATCTGCCTGCATCTTGTTCCAATAAATCTACAAATTATAGGTTCAGGGCTTCCAAAACAGGGCAAAAACGGAAATATCAGAAGGCATGGCAAAAATAGTTACAGCTAATATTGAGAAATAACAGACTGTATACATATGCTCATACATTTTTCTATTTAGTATTTATTTTTCCAAAAGGAATAAGACCCACAGTTTTCAACATATTCTCAAGTGATCCATAAACTATAAGAAATTAAAAAATGCCTGTAAAAATCTGCATGATAACTAATATTTATCATAATGATACTAGAATGTAAACTCCATAAGGGCAGGTGTTTTGTCTATTTTGTTCACTTTTCTATCCCCAGTACCTGGGACATAGTAGGGACTCAATGAATATTCATTAAATGAAGGAACGAATCACACAAATGCATTGTAAGAGCATAGTATTCTACTAAATAGCTAAAGAAAGACCAAATGTTATTCAATACAAATTAAATGTTCCTGCTTTCTCTCTCTTTTTAAAATTTTTTTATTTTTTAAATTGTTGTTATTATACTTTAAGTTCTAGGGTACATGTGCACAATATGTTCTAGGGTACACATTGTGCACATGTACCCTAGAACTTAAAGTATAATAATGGTAATCCAAATGTGATTATAGCTGTTAAGCAGAATATTCAAATAACTAGTGCCTTAGGCCATTCAGGGTGCTGTAACAAACTACCATAGACTGGGTGGCATATAACAATAAAAATTTACTTCTTACAGATCTGGAGGTCTGGGAAGTCCAAGATCAAGGCACCAGCAAATTCAGTGTCTGGTGAGGTCATGCTTCCTGGGTCACAGATGGCTTTCTCACCGTGTCCTCACATGGCCCAAGAGACAAAGGAACTCTCCTCCCCATTGTCTCTCTCTGGTCTTTATTATGAAGTCACTAATTCCATCCATGAGGGCAGTCGCTCCCAAAAGGCCTCACCTCCCAAAGGCGCCACCTCCTAATACAATCATCATGGGTGCCAGGATTTTAATATATGAATTTTTAGGAGGAACACAAAATTCAGTCTATTGCAACTAATTTTGCAAATATTGGCTGATTGGCAGTTTCTCCACTTTTAATGCTATCCATTGGCTCATGCTGCCTAAGGAGTCTTGTGGCTTTTGCTCTTTTTTGCTTTATCTGCCCATTTGTCAATTTTCTGCAAGCCTGGTGGAGACCAAGAAACTCAATCAGCCCTTCCTCTTCTATTGCCCTCAGAGCACCTCCTAGTGGCAAAAAGCAGGCATTGTAATCCCAGCAAGGCTTTTGAAATTTGCTTCTTTTCATCCATTTATTTAGTTATTGCCTACAAATGTTTTAACAATAATGTAATGATCCCTCTGCTGTCCAAAGGTTTGGAGAATGTTACAAAAGAACATTTTTGTTTTTTTCTGTAGCCTCTGCACTGACCTGTATTTCTGTTCCCAGGTGACTTGTGGTACCACAATTTGGGGTAACAGAACATGCATTTAATGTTGGGTATAAACTTTTAATAATTAGAAAACTGAGAATGCCAAGGAACTATTACATGGTACATCCGTATAAGAGTATTTAGAATTAAATGTATGTGTTTTCTTAACACAAATCAAATAATTTTGGGAGTTGATAAAAGGCTAATAGTTCAGAAAATGAAAATGATATGTTAAAGTCTTCTATGCAAAATATTTAACATAATTGCCAGGCGAGAGAGCTGGTAAACATTAATGAAATTTCAAAATCAGTGCATAGAAGGGGACATGGTCGATGGTTGAAAGTAGACAGCAAACTGGCCAGAAAGCTGATTACAAAGACCATGCAAAAATGAATAGGGCCTGAAGATACCAAATTCCTTCTGTTTTAAACCAAATTGATTTTCCCATAAAAGACTGTTCATAAAATGCATTCACATAGTGAGTTTAACTTTTCTTTCTCAGTCTCTGAGTTATCTGGTATACCATTGTTCTTGATGAATTGCTTCTTCCTTAGTTTATGTTTTGTGTCGTTTCAATCTAAATTGGTTCAAAGGGACACCTTGAGATTTTCTTCATTGGCAATGACTATTGAGCCCCTATAAGAGTACAGTAGTCCCCCCTTATCTGAGGGAGATACCTTCTAAGACCCACAGTGGACATTTCCTATACATACATACCTATGAGAGTTAATTTGTAAATTAGGCATAGTAAGAGATTCACAACAATAACATAATAAAATAGAACAATTGTAACAATATGCTGTAATAAAAGCTATGCGAACGTGGTCTTTTTCTCAAACTATCTTATTGTAATGTACTCACCCTTCTTGTGATGATGTGAGATGGTAAAATGCTTACGTGCTGAGATGAAGTGATGGGAATGACCTAGGCATTGTGACTTAACATTAGGCTACTATTGACCTTCTGACCTATTGTCAGAAGGAGGGTCATCTGCTTCGGGTGATTCTGGATCATTGAGCCACAAGGATGATGAAGGTTGGGAGTCAGGAACAGACAATGTCAATGACTAATGGGTGGGTTGTGTCTACAGTGTGGATCTGCTGGACAAAAGGATGATTCCTGTCCAGGGCAGGACAAAGCAGGACAACATGAGATTTCATCTGAGATTTCTACTCAGAACCACGTGCAATTAAAAACTAATGAGTTGTTTATTTCTGAAATTTTTCATTTAATGTTTTCAGACCATGGTTGACCATAGGTAATTGAAACCCTGGAAGGTGAAACTGCAGATAAGGGGGACTACTGTGTTCAACTATTTACAAATAATGACAGTGGCCACAGAGATTACCTTGAAAAGAGACCGTGAGACAATTTCACACAGACCGTGCCTGGACTTCCATGTGTCTCTGCCAACTCCTTTTTAAGGTATTATACCATATAATAATGTTTTGTAAGTCTTTTAGTTTGAAGTGATTTTTTTTTTCTTGAGACAGAGTCACGCTCTGTCACCCAGGCTAGAGTGCAGTGGCAAGATCTCAGCTTACTGTAACCTACGCTTCCCGGGTTCAAGCGATTCTCCTGCCTCAGCCTCCTGAGTAGCTGGGATTGTAGGCACCTGCCATGATGCCTGGCTAATTTTTGTATTTTTAGTAGAGATGGGGTTTTGCCATGTTGGCCAGGCTGGTCTCGAATTCCTGACCTCAGGTGATCTGCCCGCCTTGGCCTCCCAAAGTGCTGGGATTACAGGCATGAGCCACTGTGGCTGGCATTTTGAAGTAATTTTAGACTTTAAAAAAGGTGCAAAAATAGAATAGAGTACTCCGCATACTCTTCATCCAGCTTCCCCTATATAACTATATAGCACAACATTTTATATAACTATAGCAAAATCATCAAAACCAGGAATACAGTACTGTTTGAATTTTAAAATAATGTGCCCCAGCTGATGGTATTCTTGCTATACTTTTCTTTCTTATCTCTTTAAGTCTTTGTTGCTTCTCCTCTTCAGAAAGAGTAAAATTGAATTCTAGGGAGAGGTCCACTCATAAGAGGCAGACCTGGGAAATGAACTCGTTTTCTTGCCCTGTGCTCTTGAAGCTGGATTCCCCTTTCTCAACAGCATTAAGCTTCAGTTCTCTATGTTGCCAAAAGCCAAAGTTTTAGCCTGGGGCTCAGAATATCGGCTTATTGTTCCTGTATAAAGAACTGTCAGACTCTTCTTGACGGGGGTTCATACTAATCACCCCAATCTCCCTCTCACGGTAGAACATGCTATCTACTTAATAAGAACTTCTGCTCCTTTTCTGTTAATGTCATCCCTTCACACAAAAAATGAAATATATGTATCATGAAGCTAATTATGTTCAGCTTAAATATTTATTTCAGGATGGTTCTAAATCCTATCTCTGGTCTGGTTTAGTGATTTTCATAATGCTTAGACATGGTGACCATTTCAAACTAAAGCCAAGGAAGAATATGAATATTTCTTTATAAAAATAAAAACGTTTTTCTTTAATTAAAATAAAAAAACAAGAAGATTCATGTGAAAGGTCATATTTCTAGCTCATGCTGTCTTGTCAGCATACTCCCCCAGCCTTCTTGTTCTCTCTCTCTCCGTGTGTGTGTGTGTGTGTGTGTGTGTGTGTGTGTGTGTGTGCGCGCGTGCGCGCACGTGCGTGGTTTTGGGAATGTGTGTAGCATCTTATCAGGAGCTGTTGGTTTGAGGTCAATGCCATCTCCACTGTCATCCCGATCAACAGTAAATACAAGGGTAGCTTCATGTTCTCCACAACAATAGAAAAATCCCTCCTGGGATGTTCTTTGGGAAGTACAAGAAAAAGCCATTAAAAGTTTCATGTTGACCTTTCTTGCTTTACAGAGGTTTGTTGGCAGGAAGTGTCTTGGTTTTCTTGATGGAAGAGATAAAGAAAAGAAAAAAAAAGAAAAAAACAAACGTTGGGAAAAATCCCAAGGATTAATTTGCTATTCAGATTGGAAAATAGTTATTTACAAGAAGCACTGTGGCATCTACAAGATCTTGGCACCTTACCCAACTACTCCCTCCCTAATCCAAAAAAATGAGAGAAACCCATTGCAGTCTGTGGTTGGGGTTGATTAAACATCCCTTGGGGCCCTAATGCCCTCGAGATGATTTGAAATCACTGGGTTGTGTATCAAAAGGGCAGGGTGAGCTCCTGGCTCATCTGACTTTAATCTCAAATGGCTCCACACTGGTAGTTGAGAACAGACAATTACTTCATTAACTTTTGGAAAGTCTGAGGCATTTGTGTTGCTTTCTGGACTGTGCTCTGCTACAGGGAGAGAAAAGATGAGATCTAACGAGGACATTCATGCCTGCCAAGTTTTCCTTTCTTTCCAATACAGGAAACATACATTGGTAGTGGGTAAGATCCAATATTTTATAATGCTGAGACAGAGAGACCCACCCACTGAACAGCCCAGAGTGAATATTCCCCAAGTCTTGGCTGGCCTGTAAACCCAGAATCTTCACCCTTACTCTCAAACCTTTTGCCACTTCTATCCAAGAATTATTTTTAATAATGTCATGTTCTCTTCTTTCCCTTAAATAAATCCACTCATATATGAAAATTAAAAAGATTTATGTGTAGGGAATCATACACATTTGTCAGGTTTATCTGTAACTTTAGGAATTTTTTTTTTTTTTTTT